>NW_026068094.1:2968346-2974015 GCF_014885135.2 Alexandromys fortis | reverse complement strand
ATGCTTTTACAAGATGTCATTTTATGAAATAAAAATACTTTTAGGCAAAACCTCAGAAGAAGGAAGGTAAGTTACACAACTGATTTCAGTTGTCTGGACCCACAATTAAAGTTCAAGGTTTTGGCATCTTTCTCTTCAATGTGTGTGTATGTGTGTGTGTGTAGAAGAATGAAATTCTCTGTCACCTTCCACAAAACTAACTTCAATTGATCAGGGACCTGGATGTGAAATCTGAAACCTCTAGAAGAAAGCAAAGGCAGTGCCCACATGGATTAGAAAGTCCTTTCTGAAGAAGACGTCCTTTGTTCAAGAATCAAGGCCGCTCTCCTCAAGTGGAACGTCATAAAACTAAAAGCTCCGAGACGGCTAGAGAAACGATCAGTTGGGTTGAGAAGAAACCATAGACTTAGTTAGGGTTTCTGTTACTGGAATGAAACACTGTGACCAAACAGCAAGTTTGGGAAGAAAGCATTTATTTGGATTACACTTCACCATTGCTGTTCATCAGTTAAGGAAGTCAGGACATGAACTCAAACGAGGCAGGATCCTGGAGGAAGGAGCTGATGCAGAGGCCATATATGAGGTCGTCGCCATCCTTCCTCTGATGACTTTAGCTTGTGTCAAGTTGACACACAAAACCACCCAGTACACCGAGAATGCCAGTAAGCAGCACCCCTCCATGGCTCTGCATCAGCTCCTGCCTCCAGGTTCCTGCCCTGACCTAACTTAGGAGATTAACAGTGATATGAAAGTGTAAGTCAAATAAACCCTGTTTATTGTTTTGGTCATGGTGTTTCATCACAGCAATAGGAACTCTAAGACACAATCTCTGATGCATATGGAACACAGCAATGACCCTCAAGGCATGATAACCCTAAAGGTGCAAGAATGGACATATACCTTTTTAGTAAGCAACAGATATCTGATTGAACTTGCATATATGACATATACACATGCCCATATGAGCACATGTATACATATATGAACACAGCACACAAATAAATAAACACATGAAACACAACTATATATGAACTTACATATAAATCTACACATGTAAATAATAATGCATACATACATGTTTAGGTGCGTTTTTTGTGACCCGTGATACTGTCTCTCAAGGCCACACTAATTTATTGTAGTTTACGGAGGAAAACATTTTATTCTCTTTTTGTGCTTTACTGGGCTGTTATAGTCTAAAGTGGCTCCATACATGGTAGAAAGGAGGCTATGAAGGGAGAATTGATTTCTCTGGTGTCCACTCCTTTTGTGCGCTATATCTTTTATTTTTAAATTTTCTCTTTCTTCTGCCATTCTTTCCCTTCTTTATGGTTATGTCTTTAGTCCACAGATATGACCCTCTAAGATTTCTTAGTATTTTGGGCATGCCTGTGTACACACACACACACACACACACACACACACACACACACTGGGGTTGGGGCAGGGGATACGCATGCACTGTGACGGGCAAAGGGAGACTGGTAAAAACCACAAGGCAAGAAGGCCCTGGAGAGGGAAATCTGAAGGAACCCAGAGTGAATGCAAACCAAGTAGAGGTGTTTCTTCCCACAATTAGATACCAAAAAGGTCCATGGGAAGGAGAAGTGAAGGGAGGGGGTTATATATTGGGGATGGTTGATCCTAGGTTATGTAAAAGAGGAACACAGACGAAAACAAAATCAATACAGAGCCCTGGATGCTGGCAAGAGATGCACACATACGTCTTAGACTAGGGTGGACCACCACCAAACAAAACACTCACCACACTTAGCAACTGAGTCAGGTTACTTTAAAAATGAATTTACTTAGAGAACACTTACAGAATTGTATTCTGCTATGAACCAGCAAACAACTAAACTAGAGATGGTCTTCATTAAGTAAATGACACTTCTCTCTCCATTCAACCATGCGTGGTAAGTACTTTTGGGGAACCCGGATGAACTGCTTATGAATATTCACAATTTGGCTCAAAGCTATGTATTTTACATAGAAAGAACTGAGATGCAAAAAGGTGGCATGCTTTCTGTCATGTGATTGCTTTTATCATTTTATTTTTTAAGAGGGCCTCTCACTGTGTAGCCTTAGCTGGCCTGAAAGTAGATACATAAACCATTCTGACTTTGAATTTGTGGTGGTCCTCCTGCCTTTGCCCCTTGACTGCTGGGGTTACAGGAATTCATCACCACATTCAGCTGTAAATTGCCTTAATATTGGTAAACAAATATGTACTATCATACACTATAAATACACATTGTCTATACATAGTACTTGATCCTGGATGCTGTAGGGTAGGGCAGAAAATATTATATATGACCCTCAGAGTGATTATTTATAGCTTATTTGGGGGGAAAATTGACTACTAAGGAGACTGTGTGCCTGAGAGTTGATGGAGGTACTTCTTATCCATCAATTCCTCTCCCCACAGGGTGTGCCTGTGAGTTGATGGAGGCAGTTCTTACCCATCAGTTCCTCTCCCACAGTGTGTGCCTTGCTCAAGCACTGGTGCCCTCTTGAGCACATCTGGAGTTGTCTAACTTCTTACCTTCAGGATCAAACCTCTTCCATCTGTTACCCACGGGCCTGACCCGTGCAGGAGAGCCCTAAAACTCCCTCAGGTTACCTGGCCTCAGATTGCTTCTTGAAGTTTTCTGATGTTTCTGTTTTTGTTATCATGCTTGAGTCCGCACTATGGAGAATGAGGTTCTTTATTCTTGAATGTTCTTCTAAGGAATAGACATGGCTATTTAGTTGTCCAAGTGACAGGCTTTTTTATTTTTTATGTTATGTTTGGGGGGTCATGGGGTCCCCCCAAACCACCATGGAGTCTGCATTCATATGCAAAAGCAAAGAGCCTTCACCATGCATTCGACACAGCAGTGAGGTCAGAACCACTGCAAGGCCAGTTGGGATGAGTTTTTTTTTTTTTTTTTTTCTTAAACCATGACAGAGGTTGGGGGTGAGGGGTTTCTAAGGTTCAGGACCCCTGATTGGCTGACATTTGTCTGGGGTTATCTTGGTGAAATGGGATGGATGTGTGTTGTGTTAAGGGACATCAGGGAATCCTATCTATGATATTTGGAATGTTAGGGATTTTTCCTCGGATGGTCTGTTTCTGGGTGGCGCCTGGATGGTTTCTTAACTGCTGAGCCATCTCTCCGCCCCGCCTGGATGGTTTCTATCAAGCCTGTAGAGCTGGGCCTTTCATTCCCCCCATTCACAACTACTAATGATAGAACCAAATCATGGGTTCTGCTTGCCCAGGGGTTTAAAGGGATGGTATTGGGACCTAAGAACCATTAGCTAACAGATTTTTCTAGGGCAGTGACGATCCTCTGCTACCAGGCTCTGTAGCTCTGACCTTTGAGTACAACCAAATTATAATCCTGAATGACCTCTTTGGTTCTGCATAAAGAACTAATGTGTCTTATCTTATTGTAGAACCATTTTAGTTAATAAATCTACTAATTAACAACTCTGGGCCTGTTTTACTGGCAAGTCAATGGGCATGATAGGTAGCCATTTTGTCCTCTATGCCAGGGAGTGCCCTTGTCTCAGCATTTCATTCTTGGGCGGGGAGAATGGGATGGCATGCTCTTTTGTGTAACTACTTTGAGCTGACATTGGGGCATTGTTATCAGGGCCCAAGAAGGCTGAAAGGCTAGCCAAAGGTAAGTAGGGAATTTAGGCAATGGGGCACCCATCAAAAGCATCTGATTCACTGACTGTGTTGAAGAGACAGGGAGCATTCACATAGACTGGACTGGTCCACATCAGCTCTCAGCAAGCCCAGGCTCACAGTCATTTGGAGCATATTATAGTCCAGCAACTGATGCTTGGATGCGTTAGCTGAGTAGAAACCTGTTGAAACAAGTTTGAACTAGGAACAGAAGTTAAAGTTTATGAACTTAAAGGAAAATATTAATATGAAGCCCTTTAGTAAGACAAACCTGTCTACCTTTTCTCAGCAGAACTTAGTAGTTCTAGAAAAAGTAACTTTTGATTTTACATATGAAATAATCTAACAAGCTGGTTGCAGCCTAGGGGAAGAATCTGGTTGCTTGTTAAGCTGACAAAGTTATAGGTAGCTCAGCTGTCAATAATATCAGAGATCCAAGAAGAATGAATTATATCTGAGTGTAGACCAAGCAGTTTCTGAATTTATTAAAAATGACAGAGACCAGTCCAGTTAACCCTATCCAGGTCCCCAGAGTGTTGGAGGCAGAAGTATCAGAACAGCATCTGTCTTCCCCAGGTCCATAAGGTGAGAGTCTTTTCTGTGGAGGAGCATGGGTAAGACTGTCTTTATTTTGTGTAGGCAAAAGGGGTGTGATCAATTCTCCAGTGTCCTACTGATTGTCCACAGTCTGGCCGGGTCTTAGCAGCAGGTGTTGCATGGGGGCATCTTACCTAGTGGTTAGTGTTGTCAAATCCAGGTGGAGACATCATGGTGCCCCATAATCTTCTTTGGAGACCTTGGGTTACTGTTAGGATCTGGGAGTCCCTGTCTGATATAATAAGTGTTTAAATCAACATTTTAAATGCCATATTCTGCAGATCTCTGAAGTATTTGAGGAATGCCCAGGTATATCTGAATAGACAAACTTTGTTTCTAGTTACTTGTTTTAAGCTTAACTTTGAACATACACAGGGGACTAAGTAAGGATTATCCCTGTAATTAATTACACCAGTACTTAGCATGATTATAATTAAAGAACTTGATCATTTATAAGAATGACTGACTGTTTACTTGTGCTTCCTAATCCTAACAGTCTACAATAGGTTAGCAGTTTCTCTAAGACTAAGACTTTACATTCCATTCCTGTCAGGTTTAGCCCTCAAAATAATGATCTTGAATCGAAGGTCTTGTAGTTTTAAAATAAAACTTTTATATGACCCAGTTTATCCAAATAGCTTAAGCTTAGCAAAGCTTGCAAAGACAAGGAGGCTAGACATACATTCTTAGACCTGAATAGTGAGTGAAGAGAGACATTCTCTAAGCTATTGGCTTTTAACTTTATTATTTTAATGTTTTGATCTTTTAATATAGTTCCCCAAGTTGTGGTGACCCCTCCCAATTATAAACAATTTCTCATTGATATTTCTATTTCAAAACTGCAGCTTTGCAAACATCTGACATGTAGGTGATCTTAGGCTACTCCTGTAAAAAGATTTTCAACCCTCAGTGGATTGAGACCCATGAGCTTAGAAGCTGCTCCAAGCCTTTTGCCAGGCTACTTAGGTCATTGTCTTGCTGCATGACAGGGAATGATCATCCCAGTTTCTGGTTAGCATTTGGTGTTTATGACTGTAACCCTAATTTTTAGTTTTTTTTTTTTAAAATTTTAAGTATTAACAATATAAAACATTTTATAAACTTAGAAATGTTTCAATTTAAATATTTAAAAAACTGTTCTTCAAAAGGTTTAAAATCTCTCAAATGTCTTCCTGCAATATCAAAAATAAAGTACCCTCTTTTACTTTAAGAGGGAGAAAGCACGGCATAACTGCCACGTCCACAGCAGTGACTGCCGTGTAGTGACAAAATGCCTCTGCGCTGGCTTTTGCCTGCTGAAGGATTGGGGTTAGAGCTTCTTGGAGCGAAGCCCCAGGTGGTCCCCCTGGCAATCAGCAGTCCAGAGAGGACCTGATGCCCTAGGCAAATCTCGTAT
>NW_026068094.1:2947182-2963033 GCF_014885135.2 Alexandromys fortis | reverse complement strand
GTAGAAAGTAAATAATGGTGTGAGACAGAATTCTAAAAGACAAAACAAAACTAAAAGTCCTTGCCAACATCTTGAGCACGGAAGGGGGAACACGTAGAAAGGAGCACGTAGAAGAAGCTCTATTTTGGTTATGCTTAATCTTGATTTATGTCTGGAACCCTGAGTGGGGTGATGTAATGCACCTGCCAAGTTCTTTGATCTGTTTTGTACAAAAACTGAAGCTTTGCAGAAGTAAAGTTGCAGCAGATTTTCACTACACAGTGTGTCTGTCTGTCATTTCCCTTGCATCGTATCCTGACTATCCTATCCTACACCCTGGTCTCCCGTGGGTGGTGGTCTCCGAGAGGGACGGTCCGCGGCACATAACCATAACCTGTATGAGTCAAAACCAAGCTCCAACAATGCGAGCAGTCCAAAGTTTAATAATAATTATTTTATTTTATGTGAGAGGTTAGGATCATCTCTTCAGCCTCCCCCTCAGCAGTGTATACATAATCTTCTAGGTCTCAGCCTGCTTCATTTCACTGTGGTTCTTGCTTCTGGTGACTATCACCTGCCATACATTTGCAAACCTTAGCTGCTTTTTATGATCCCTTTTCTCTTTTAAACCATTATTAAACCTGGATGATTTTTAAATTTCAAAGTTTAGCTGCCAGAGCAAGGTACATTCTTGTGTCTGAAAGCGTTCTGAAAACGTTGAGCCACAGGTTTAGTATCTTATTAAACAAACATTGTTTTAAGTCCTAGCTTTTATAAATCTTGTTATTAGGGCAGGATATGAATTATCATACAAAAATCCACCCCAATCTAAAATATCTTAGAAGCCGGGCGGTGGTGGCGCACGCCTTTAATCCCAGCACTCGGGAGGCAGAGGCAGGCGGATCTCTGTGAGTTCGAGACCAGCCTGGTCTACAGAGCTAGTTCCAGGACAGGCTCCAAAGCCACAGAGAAACCCTGTCTCGAAAAAACCAAAAAAAAAAATATCTTGGAGACTTGTTGTTGCCTCCTTAGTAGGCCCATTCCATGCAGTCACCTTTAATCAAGATGGTAGTGAAATAAAAAAAAAACTAAAAATATGACATTATTTTCTTTAACCCTAGCAAGAATGGCAACCAGCCATGTGGGTGCTTAAAAATGATGGCAATCCAAAATGGAATCATGCCATATGGTGCCTTTAAAATTATCTACGTATAGATTTTTAATTACCAATTTTTAATGTTACTAGTTTTAACCTTTTATTTAACGAGGTTTTTAACCATATCTAACAAAATAAATTTATGGATATCAAGGTACAGAATGTTCATATAAACCAATTCCAATTTTTTGGCTGTTCTGCTTCTTTTTCTCTCCCTGTCTCTGTGCCAGGGGCTGAGGCTGAGAGAGCGACAAAGAGGAAATTTTTTAAAATAAGCATGCCTGGGTCTAGTGAAGGAAAAACATAATCTAACTCTAGAGCCAACTTTTTAATAAAGAACAGCATAAAACAGTCTTAACATTATCTATATAAAAAAGACATCTGGATTCCTGCTAACACAAATTCAGTGACCAGAGTTCATATACAAATTTTGAACTCTGACCATAAATACAGTCACAGCAGGGGTGGGCAGGGACTGGCTGCCGTAGGCAACAGAGACAGCAAAAATATCCAAACCACTCTTGTTTCTGCTTCATGTTTGCAGAAAAACTTAGAAATACACCAGAAAACACAGGCAAAACTTTTCAACAAGGCAACACTTTTAGTCAGAATCAACCTAATATGGTCAAACAGTTCTAAGTTTGCATCAACCACAAAACCTGTATGAGCACGAAGCATCTGAGACCATAGTTTTTTCTCTTATCCTAACCACTCATAATTTGTAACGATGGCAGATATTTATGTCCCAGGGGATCTGGATAACCAAGGCATCCATGGTGGAGCTGTAGCAGGCTGTTCTGCTGCAGCCCTGGCAGTAGCATCGTAACATGGATGCTATAGCTTAGCAGGCATGGGCAATGATTCCCCACCCCTGGCCCATGGAGCCAAATTGCAGCCAGGTTTGGACAGAAGTTCAGGTGGGTAACTCCCCCGGGAGCCCCGTTCATCAGCATGGAATGGGGTGGCATGCAGCGTGGAGGCAAAAGATTGTTAAATATTTTAGCCGTAGCAATTAACCCTAGATTCTCTGTTCAGTGTTTGAAATTCTGTTGGGGCACCCCCGCACCTTGCAAGCTGTGGCTGGCAGCCTTGCCATATCACGAGGCTGCATAGCCTAGCCACCCACCACCTGAGCGTGCTGCCCCGCAGCCCTGCCTGCCTGAGTGGACCGAGTGCTAAGGCTGAGAGCAACATAGGGCTGCCTCTTCTCAGTGAAATGATCAAGGCTGGTAGTGGTTGTTTAGCCTCACCCTTCTAGGAAAATATATCCTCTTTCAGTCTCAAACCTTGCATTTATGGCCCTATCTCTAAAGTCCTGAAAGTCATCCTGTATTATAGTTAAAGGAGTCTCTTCCGTATTGTCAGTGTCATTCTTACAAGTCAGAAAGAGGACAAACAAAAGACAGAAAACAAAACAACAAGAAAACAGTACAGAACGATAGAGTCCTCCTGCTGCCTGAGGCAAAACTGAACTGAAGACAGTGACCTCAAGCCTTTCAATGGTGCAATCTGCTGCTTTTACAGAAACCAGAAGGATTTGATCCTGTACAGAACAGGAGGGCCCTGGGACCCAAATTAACCAGAGGGATCCATTCTCATACAGATAGGCCCTGGAATGTCTCGTTAGGTACTCTGCCTGTGGTCCTCACACGTGCCCACTTAGACTGTCTAAAGGCTCTTACAGATTATGGACCCACTTACAGAGGGATATCCAAAACAAAAAGACATGAAACAAAACACAGAAAACATAAAGAAAACACAGAAAACTTACTGGCCAGTTGAGGCTGAAGGTGCCATGGGTGATAGTCCTGGTAGGCTTGGGGAATCCCAGATGAGCCCCAAATTTTATGCCCAGATTATGCCCCCCAAACTACCACTCATAGGCAGAAGCAAAGAGCCTTTATTCAAGTTCAAGCTTGGACCCTCTATCCATTTGACTGTGGTGAAGTTGGAGCACTGTAACATGAGGTGCTGGCTTGTTGTTGGGGGTTCTGTCCTGCCCGGTACCCCACAACTGTTTAGCCCCAAAGAAAATCACACATAGGTCTCTATAAATTATAAGCTGATTGGCCCATTAGCTCTAGCCCCTCACTGGCTAACTCTCACATCTTGATTAACTCATTTTTCTGATCTATGTTAGCCATATGGTTTAGTACCTTTTTCCAGCAGGGCAGATCACATCCTGCTGCTTCGGTAGTCTGGGCAGGAGTGGGAGGAATCAACTTCCTTTTTCCCAGAATTCTCCTGTTCTCATTACATCATTTCTACTTCCTGTCTGGTTTTCCTGCCTATATTTCCTGCCTGGCCAATCAGCGTTTATTTAAAACATGATTGACAGATTACAGACAATTCTCCCGCACCAGAGCACCATAAACTAAATTGGGGTGGGGTTTTTATCATAGCAGAGATTGGGGTGAGGGGGTTTCTAAGGTTCAGGACCCCTGATTGGCTGACATTTGCTTAGGGGTATCTTGGTGAAATGGGATTGGTGTTGGGTTAAGGGACATCAGGTGATCCTATCTATAATGGTTGGAATGTTAAGCATTTCCCTTTGGAAGTCTATTCTTGGATGGTGCCTCAGTGGTCTCTATCAAGCCTGTAAAGCTGGATCCTACCAAAGAACTCTGAGGATGCTTGCTGGCAATTTTGTCTTGTTTGTTTCTTGGTGATTCTGCTACATAGGTTACTGGGGTGGCATTAGTCTGTCTTGCTGTAGGATGTGTAAGAATGTAATATTAGAATCCAAAGGACAAGCTGTAATGATTTCAGCCACGTAAGACTGGTACTTCCGGGTTCTAGAGCCATGCACATGCAGACAAGCCCTCAGGCAGGAGTGCCTGAATGTTAAAGGGCCCCTGTGACCCACTTGCACACATGTGTGGTTGCATCCACTATGACTCAGCTAAGCCCTTGTGTGCATGAGTGAGCCCATCATCTGCGTCATCTGCATATGATGTAGTCATGTCAACCCCCTGTGTGCATGGGCTAGGCAGCTTTTAAAAAGCTGGATGCACCATCTTTCTCTCTCTCTGCACACCGATTCCCCAGGCCTGTAATGCCCCCTCTAATAAACTCCTAAGCAGGTTTGTTGTGTGTTCTGTGTTTCCTTCCCATGTGTGCCAGGTAATTTTATTGGTGCCATGAGACTCGGGAGGCTCTCCTGCCCTGAGCCCCTCTCCTGGGGTCGGGATCTGGAACCGGGTATATTCTCTACAACAACCACGTGTTCCATTTGCCTGAGCACAATTTCTCTGCACAACACCAGCTTCAATTGGTGAGTTCCCCCCATTCTGGTCAGCTTAACTGCTTCTCCAAACCCGAGGAATTGGCCGTTGAGCTCCGGCAATCTTCTGGTGTTCCTAGAAATGGGGAGACTGCCCCCAACCATGTTCTTTAAGGTTACAGTTGAGCCCTTTGCTGACATTCATCTCTGGATTGCTTCCCTTAGCTAAAATTGTGTTTGGAAGGCCCAAGGGCTGGTTCTCCCGTGACTGGGGTCCCTCAGTTCTTTCCTTTCCTTTCCTTTCCTTTCCTTTCCTTTCCTTTCCTTTCCTTTCCTTTCCTTTCCTTTCCTTTCCTTCTCTTTCCTTTTCTTCTTCTTTCCCCACTGTGAAAGGCCTCTTGGAGTGGCTTCTGAGTCACCCCAACCGGATCCAGTCAGGCTGTAACAGCCCACCTGGGAGTGCAGGATGCTCTCCATGGGTTCTGTGGTGTTCACAGTGCCGATTCGCCCTCCACCTACAGTGGACACACGTCTCGCTGTAGGCCTTGTGGTGTCACCATTTTTCATGGGTTTTCACAGTTTCAGCTATGGGTAGCAAGCCCATCCAAGCCCATCAATCCAGCCTTTGCTCTGGGAGGTCTTTAAGAGGCCCTGAAACCCCACACCTTAATGCCCTACAGATTCCCACACTTGTCCATATTTGTTTAAAAAATTGGCCTCGTTACAATTTAGATGGGAATCTAAAGTGGCTGCCTAATGGCACCTGTGATCTGGAATATTCTACAGGAGCTTTCTAACTACCGTCAGCGCACAGGCAAATGGAAGGAGTTTCTTTACATTCAAGCCTTTTACTATCTAAGCTCTACGCCCTAACCTTCTTTCCTTGCAAGCTGTTCGCCTGCTCACATGTTCCTGGCTATGCCATCTGTACTGGAAGAACCTTCCACTTCTGCTCTAGACCCAGCTAACAAACCCCTGCCTTTTCAACCTCAGTGGGCAACTACCCCCATTCCTTCAGCCCCAGTCCCTACCCCAGTTCCTTCAGCTCCTACCGATGTTCCTTCAGCTTCAGCTCCTACCCTAGTTCCTTCAGCTACTGCTCTGGACCCCACTAAGGAATCCACACCTCCCTGACCTCAACAGACACTTCTGCTCCTTTACTTCCCTCTGCAGTCCATCCTTGGAGATCAGCAAACCGATACCTCCACTCTTAAATTTCCTGTCTAAAGGCAGCTATAGAATCTCATCTTCTAAAGCCCAACTGTCTACCTCTCAGGTCATTGACTTGGCATTAACTATTACCCCAACCCAAAAAGCTATTACCCTAGACAGAAAATACATAATTCAGTCCCTTGCAGTTCCTTCTACAAAAGAAGAGGTTTAATTGTTCCTAGGAATAGCTGGCTTCCTGTGTTCCTGGATCCCCTCTTTTTCTCTCCTTGTCCGCCCCTTATACGAGGCAGCTCTTGGTTCTCTGCATGAGCCCCCTGCTCGATCCCATTACTAAACCCTTCCAGGACTCCAGCTCTTCATCTTCCAGACCTAACTTGTCCTTTCTCCCTCTATGTAACAGAGAAGAAGGGATAATCCCTTGGGGTCCTAGAACATCAGCTGGGACCTTCCTTTGCACCTGTCGCGTACCTGTCAAAGAAGTTGGACCTCACCACTTAGTTCTGGGCACCCTGCATACGTGCTTTAGTGGTGCTGAGCTTCTTATTCGTGAGTCAAAGAAACTAAACTTTAGGTCACTGACCACTGTCTTCTCTTCTCCAGCCACAATCTGTCCCACCTCTTAACTTACAAAGGCTTACAAACCTCACCCCCTTCCCGAGTCCTTTCCCTCCAGGTGGCACTGGTAGAAGATGCCACACTCACTTTCCAATGCTGCCCACCCCTTAATATCTCAAATCTCCTACCTCAACCTAACATTAATTATTCCCCCATCATTTCTGTATAAAAACCTTAGAGGATCTACTACTCCACCCCTCACATATACAGGAAGGCAAACTGTCCCAGACCAGTTATACCTGTTACACAGATGGCAGCTCCTTTTTATGTGAAGGGACCCATAGAGCAGGCTATGCCATAATGTCAGATACTGGGGAGGTGGAGGCACAGGCATAACCTGCCCATACCACTAATTAGCAGGCTGAGTTAATAGCCCTAACCCATGCCTTCCAATTAGCAAAAGGACAGTCTTTAAATGTTTACACAGACTCCAAATATGCTTTTCATAGCCTCCTGTTCCAGGTAGCTATCTGGAAGGAACATGAGTTTCTCACGGCAAAAGAAGGATCCATAACTAACTCAGGTTACATTATAGACCTGTTAAAGGCCCCCCATCTCCCCAAAGCTATAGGAATTATTCACTGTTGGTCTCATCAGACTGACAGTTCCATTATTTCCAAGGGAAATAACGAAGCTGACCAAGCAGCTAGAACAGCAGCATTCCAGAGCCCGAAGCTACCTCAGTCTCCTCAGGGGGTTCATACACTACAGCCCACATTCTCACAGACACCTCCTGACACCCAACAAATTCTGTCCTACCTACATCAGCTCTTTCATCCTAATAGCAAAGCTCTGTTTCATTTTGTCAAGGCTCACCTCCAACCCAGCCCTGAGGGCTTAGAGTTCTTAAAAGCTACCACTGCCTCTTATAAAATCTGTCAAAAGTCAGATCCCAAGACCAAATATCGTAGCTTCCCTTTTCCCACCCACCAGGCCAGGACTCCCTTCCAGGAACTGACTGGCAGCTGGATTTTACTTATATGCCCACAGTCAGAAGAGTTAAATATCTCCTGGTTTTGGTGGACACCATGTCTGCGTGGATTGAAATGTTTCCCACAACTAATAAGAGGGCCCAGACAGTTTCTGATGTTCTCTGAGAAATCATTCTCCGGTTTGGAATCCCAATCTGTCTTCAGTTGGATAATGGCCCAAAGTTTACTTTCCAGATCTCTCAAACTTTGTCTAAGGCTCTTAACATTCCCTGGCATTTTCATATCCCATACCATCCTCAGTCCTCAGGGAAGGTAGAACCAACTAACTGTTCCTTAAAAATGTTCTTATTAAAATGTCACAGGAACTTCACCTTGACTGGATAAAACTTTTTCCTCTGGCCCTTCTTAGGTGTAGGGCTCTCCCCAAAAGCCCTTTTCTCATCTTGTTTTTTGAACTCATGTATGGGCAGCTGGTTTTAACCCCCTCTCACCCCAAACCTCTCCCCTTCTTGATCACCTGCTTACTCCGCTGTTATCCCATCTTCGCTCCCTATTATGGGATTTTACCGACTACTCATTACCCCAACCATGCGCCAGTTCATGCCTACCACTGATTAAAATATGGGATCAGGGGCTATTCTCTTCCCCAGACCAACACCCCTCACTCCTTTCCCCTAAATGGCAGGGCTCCTTTAAAGTAATTCTTGTAACTCCCACAGCTGCCAAGCTTGAGGAACTTCCTCACTGGATTCACATGTCCCACCTTAAACCTTTTACTCTTCCAGCTCAAGATCCTCCCTCACATACGGTAACTCAAACAGGGCCCTGCTCCCTTAAGTTCCCGAGGACACCAGGATCAGCCACTCTGTCTCCAGTTCCAGAAAAACAAGTCTCATCATCATACTCATCTCTCCTGTGCCAAAAACTCCATACACTCTCCCTCGTCCTCTTCCTCCTGTCTGCTTTACCAACTTCTCCATATCCCCAATGTCATGCTTAAATTTCCAGTTAACCACTCAGCTGTTATTACAGGGACCATCATTAAATATAGAGCCAGAGGACTGTCAAAATCCCAGGTGGTAAGAAACAATAACAAGTTTGCAGCCACAAACTCCAAAAACTCACAAAACAGACTGTAACATAACAGGTTTATCACTGCAGCAGCGTCTCCTGGATGTTCAGGTAACACCATGATGCTAAAGGAAAACAAGTGCCTTAAGATTTACTTCAGGTAAAACATTAAGGGGTCTAATAAATCCCCTTTCCAATAACTCCCCTTTTTATCTCCCTCCTCCCCACAATCTTCCATTCCAACACTATATCATTGTAATCATAAGCTTTTAATATTATTAAAATTTATTTCTTTTCAAAAATTTTTAAAATAAGCTCCAGGGAGCCAATTGGACTCACCTAACTGGACCAGACTTGCCCCAAATAAGTATCATTTAATTCTTTTCTTCTCATTCCCACTCTCGGAACCCCCTGGGAAACTTCCTCCCCCCCAAAAAAGAATCTCCCCTATCTTCCATCTTGGGACTCTCCTCCCTTAAACACCGGGATCTAAAATTTTTCCAGACATAATTTTCTGCCTTTCCAGCATCTTGCGAGGTACAAGCTGCCAGCCAGCCAGTTCCACAGAGCCCAGAAAATCAGCCACCCCAGAACATGGTCAAACATCACAACTCCACGATGCCCACAAAATCAGCAATGACGCCCACAAAATCAGCATGAAGCAGCCACGAGAGACCTTATGATGCCCCATTCCCACCCATTAAAAGACCTCAAACTCCCCAAATTTTTATAATAAACAAAAGGGTAATGTAAACAAAAGGGAATATAATGATGTCAGCGGATACATCTGGGTTCTAGAGCCATGCACGTGCAGACAAACCCTCAGACTGAAGTGCCTGAGTGTTAAAGGGCCCTGCATGATCCACTTGCATGCATGCAAGGTTACATCCACTATGACTCAACTAAACCCTTGCACGCATGCATGGTTACACCCACTATGACGCAGCAAAGCCCTTGCGTGCACGTGTGAGTCCTGTCATCTGCGTCATCTGTGTATGATGTAGTCACGCCAACCCCCTGTGCGCATGCACTAGGCAGCTTTTAAAAAGCTGGGCTCGCCATCTTTCTCTCTCTCTCTGCACACCGATTCCCCAGGCCTGTTCATGCCCCTGAGTGGTTTGTTGTGTGCTCTGTGTTTCTTTCTCGCTGGTGCCAGATAATCTCACAAGCAGCAGCCATTCTCTCTTCATAGACACCTACAAACAACCTTTGTAAGGCATTGTCAGAGTCTGCTGAGGGATACCTGATCGTACTGTGAACCCCGAGATTGTGTTATTTAAGTAAAATCAACCATAGGCTACGAGGCAGAGCAAGCCACCAGTAACCATAGAGAGTGAGAGGAGCTGGGGTGTGGGAAGGGGAAGGCACAGGAAAGAGAAAGGAGGGGCACTCATTTGGAGGAGTTGGGTTTCTTTTTTTTTCTTTTCGTTTTTGTTCATTTTTTTAAGTTTTTTTTTTTTCTTCTCCAGATGGGACAGGTGACAATTCTCTTTCTGGGATGGTGGTGGAGAAGGAAGGTCAGCCAGTTGCTTTCTCTGCCTCCCTGAGCTAGCAGGCTTTGGCTCCCGAGTGTTTGTGAAGTAAAAAGAAAGTTAGTTAAAACATTTGCCTCTATACACGGAGGCAGCTGAGGTGGCGGCAGGAGGTAAAAGCTCCCCCAGGCAGCTAGGCGGTGGTGACTGCAGAGGTGCAGTCTGCAGCTAAGGCCAGGGTCAGCTGCTGCGCCTCAGATAAAAACAACATAATTCTCTAGCCAAGAGAGTCTCAGGTCCCAGTATCTCTCATTTTGTGAGATAAATTTACATCATTGTGGGTATTGGTGGCCACATAGCAGGTTTCCTACTCCTGCCCCCGCTTGCCTGGGCATCAGGCTGGGATTGAGAAACCACTTCCATCCTCAGAAACGTGTGAGAAGAAACTCTTCAGAGACGCAGGCATGAATCTGTCTGCCTCTTCAGGCACCAGTAACTCATTTAATAATTTTCTCAGTCCGTCTCAGTGTCCCTCTTTTTTCTGTATATTTGTACCACATTTTTCAGTCAGTGCCTTCAGAGGCCAGAAGAGGGCACCAGATCTATTGCGACTGGAATTAGAGACATTGGTGCGCCACCATGTGGGTAACTGGCAAGGTTCATCCTGAACCCCCGTCTGAGACATTTCAACTCCTACTGCAGTGAACCGAGGTCTAGTTCTATATATAGTTCTGAATTTCCCCTTTGGGCTTCTGTGATCCAAGAAAAGTAACTGACAGACCACCAACTATTCTCACTAATGGCTTCTCCTGTGGGTCCCCCCCCCCCCCACTTTCCTGACAGGGTTTCTCCGTGTAGCTCTGGCTGTTTTGGAACTCACTCTGAGATTAGGCAGAATTTAAACTCAGAGATCCAACTGCCTCTGCCTCCTGAGTGCTGAGATTGAAGACATGCAACACCACATCTGGCTGGCTTCTCCTGTCTTAAAAGCTATGGGATGGACTGAATGTGCTCTGCCCTTGCCTGATGTCTATGTATCTTTCAGTCTCTTGTTTTGACTAAAGACCTGGAATTCAGATTTAGACAACCCGATTGGCAAAGGAGGACAGCCATGACTGTGTGGCATCCTTACCAGCAGCTGCTGTTGCGGATGCTGCTCTGAGTGAGGCTTTGGGTCTCTCTTCTCACCAAACAGGACAGTTGCTGTTGATCCTTTCTGAACCAGGCATTCCCAGGTTCTTGCTTATTCAAAGAATTGAAAAAGCAGCCAGACATGATGTGGTCCATATTTAATCCTAGCACTGGGGAGGCAGAGGCAGGCAGATCTTCATTAGTTTGAGGCCAGCCTAGTCTGCATAACAAATTCCAGGCCAGCTAGGGTTACTGGCCGTGAGATTGTGGTCTAAAAAACAAAGAATTGAAAAGCACACAAATCTCGAAACAGTAAGAAGTTTTATTTAAAGAGACAGTACAGCTAGAATGCCCAGGAGCCTCTGTTGTTTGAAGTTTCCTTTAGTCCAGACCAGGAGGATGAGTTTGCTAGGCATGTGGATGGTTCTCTGTTTTGACTGACAGACTTATTATATTATATAATCCTTTCCAAGGATACATCTTATTTTGATTATATGCATGTCCGATTATGTATATACATAAGAGAGTAAATTGACAATTTTCCCCCTTAAAGTTCACACCAGAGAAAACAGTTTGCCTTACTGCACGTGGACCTAAATCAGTTCAGGCTGGATTGAGCCCACACCTGTAGTTTGAAGATACGTTCAGGGGTGTATTTGAAAAGGGGAGTTACCAAAGGGCTTCTAGGGTGAAGTGACCTGTTGCCTTTTTTGGAGAGGAGAGTATGGCATTTGAATGTGAGTGGGCTCACAGGTTACTAAGTGCATTGTTAAGAAAGGGTGTGTATAGCCACAGTCAAGAGTAGTGCCAAGTTGCTAGGAAATTCTCTATGTGTTAGATCCATACTGGGTCCCAAAATGGCACTATGGCAGACAATGTCCTAATTGAAAGCCTGGGCCCAATTCTGGCAGGGCTCTGACTGGGTAAACAGAAGGATTGGTATCGGGTAAATAGCAATGTAAACAGCATTCTTCAGCAATCTTGTGAGGCAGTTCCTCTTTGCCAGGAAGCAATTACTTCCCTTATCCACCCACAATGATCAGTTACCTTGGCAAAGAGCACCTCATTCCTAGTTAATCCAAATAAGTAACAGATCAAAGCCCCCATGCTGACTTCCAGGCTGTTCTGGCCAGTACTTCTTCTCTGGTGTTGCTACCTGACCCCTGGACACTGACAAGGCTTTTCCTGCCAAGAGAGCCCAGCAGTTTGTCTCCCCAAATAAACTGTATTGCTATAGAGTGGGCTAGCTCTGTGGTTTCACTGCACCTTCCCATATATTATGCCTGTCTGCGTCAGATTGACTTGATTGCCTGTTTTATGGGATATCTTGACTGACAGCTGGACACATGTAGAGGAACTGCAGAAATCCCATTTGGCTATTTGATGTAGATATAATCCGTTGTGGCGTTCAAATCCAGTGGGAGAAACTAGAGATTTAGACTCAAATAAAATTTAGATTAAATGAATTTATTCTTCCTGCTAGCAGAAGGATGAGAGCCTTGGAGCCGGGTGCAGAAGGGGGTTAAGGTGAGGTTTTCTTTTATTTTTTTTTATTTTTATTTTTTTATTGAGCTGTATATTTTTCTCCGCTCCCCTTCCTTCCTCTCCCCTCGCCTTCTATGCTCTCCCAAGGTCCTCATGCTCCCAGTTTACTCAGGAGATTGTGTCTTTTTCTATTTCCCATGTAGTTTAGATCCATGTATGTCTCTCTTAGGGTCCTCTTTGTCATCTAGGTTTTCTGGAATTGTGAATTGTAGACTAGTTTTTCTTTGATTTTTGTCTAAAAGCCGCTTATGAGTAAGTACATATGATATTTGTCTTTCTGGGTCTCTGGCTCAGACCTGCTCCTGTGGGGGCCGCTGCCTCTCAGGTGAGGTTTTAAGGGGGGTTATCAGAAGGGTGTGTATTACAGCTACCCATGGAATTCCACACTGGGCAGGAAAAATGGTTTTACTCCCCTCAGTTGTTTCTTTCTTTCCTGCTATATAGTAATAAAAAGACCATTTCTTCACTTTCCCATAGTGATAGCGAGTTTTACAGAAGCAGCAGCAGTGGTTTATACCTCACAACCCATTATTCTATTCTTATCTTGCCGGCAGGCCACTAGAACCTCCCAGGCATTCCAGAGCCTGGCTCCGTGGTAAGTTTCCTTGGTCATTAGTGGACATGTGTAAATGATTACTCAGGTCTGGGCACTCTAATGACTGGGACAGAGCAGTTCATTTCTGGGGAGGCAATAACACCATCATTTTAGGGCTGGCAGTCACGTCCACATAGCTCTCTAGTTTCTAGGGCCTAGAGCTTCTACCAGGGTCATGCTGATTTAAGTGGCCAGTACTGTCTCCTGGGGCATGGTATTATTCTGGCCAGAGCTGCTCCTGAGGGCCATGTCTGGATCTGTGACCCTACCACAGCCAGGGTCTGTATGGAAGTCCATGGTCCAAGTTGCAACTAAAGGTCACATGGATGCCCAGGGTCTAAACCACAACCTGTGGCCATGTGGGTATCTAAGGGCCATGTTACTACCAGGGCCATACTGATCTGAGTGGCCTGTGGTGTCAACTGGGCCATGGTATTATTTGGGCCCAGGTTGCTGCCTAGGGCCATGTCTGGGTCCATGGCCTTGCAGTAGCTAGAGTCTGGTGTTATGTCCTGTTACCATTGAGGGCTCTGCAGATGCCCAGGATCTGATCAGCCACCTTAGATCATGTTAGTGTCTGAGGGCCAGGCTGTTGTCAGGGTCATATTGATCTGGGTGCCTGGCTTGTGCTACCAATGGGGCCATGGTTATGTCCAGGCCTGAACTGCTGTCGAGGGCCATGTCTGGGTCTGTGGTCCTGCTGCAGCTAGGGTTTGTGTTGATGTCCATAGCCTGTGTTAACACAAGGGGTCATAGGGACCATGCATATTGAAGTCCAACGGCAGTGCTGAACCAGCCCTACCCTTCACTGGCCCTGGGGTTCCTGGCCCTGCTCCTCTCTGGATACCTACTACAGCAGGAGAGCTGGCCCTGCCCCTCAGGGGAGAGCTGGCCCCTGCATTTGGGGACCATGGCCTAACTCCTCATCACTGGCATGCACCTCACCTGGGCAGCACACTAGAGCCAGCCTTGTTGGAGAAGGCACAGGTGAGCCAGCCTTGAGGGAGTGACAGCAACAGAGTTGACCCTGCTCTGCCTTGTCTTCCGTGTGGTGGCGTGGGTGAGGGAAAGATGCCCCTTTCCTGCTACTTGCACCAGGTGAGAGAGCTGTATCAAGGGTCACAAGAGTGGGAGAACTAGGCCTGCCCCTCACCATCTGCAGCACACAGGATCCTGCATCCCTCCTGGGCAGCACGTTAGATTTGATGCTGTTGTCAGGGATGCAGGTGAGCCAATCCTGAGGGTGTGAGAGCAGAAGAGCTGACCCTGCTATCCTTCATATGTCCCCTACAACCATTGGAAGAGAGAGCCCTGCACCGCACCTGAGCAACACAGTAGACCTACCTGGTCCTGGTGCTATGAGTGTGGGTTAGGCAGACCCAAGGGTATTTGAGCAAGAGAACCAGGCCCGCTCCTTGCAAGCATCATTGTGTGAGCTGGAAGGGGCTGTGTGGGACAGCTCATCTGCATAGTGATGATGAGAGAAAGTTGGCAAGCTGACCAACCCAGCTACCACACAGGCTCAGAACCAGGACTATGAGTTATCCCACCCCAAATCCACCCCGTCTATGAACTGTTGGAGCATGTGAAGGAGGTGAACCTACATATTCAAAGCTACACGATCTCCATGACCCAGCACAACAACACAATATCCAAGAGGAACCCTGGTAAAAGCCCAAGCCTAGGCAGTGAAGGAAACCGTTGAAAACAAAAAGCTAGTGAAGATATAATCAAACAGTGGGGACCAGTTCCAGACCTAGCACACTGCAGCTTCAGCCACATGGTTCTGGCTATAGAGTCAAAGATATGAGAAAGGGGCTACGGAATCTCTTTCTTAGACTAAGGAAAGCCTCTGGGGACAGCATGAGTCAGGGGTGTCCCTGAATGGAGGCCTAAAGATGCCATTGCATGAAACTGTGAAGTTGAAGCCTGGATTGCCTTGGAGATACCAAAGCCATGGCCTATCTGCTGAGAAGAGCTGCTAACAGGAAGTGGAACCAGCCCAAGAGAAAGAAGTGTGTTGCAGTCAAAAAAGCTGAATAGAATTGGAGACCTAAGAGTACTTTGACATCAGACATGGAGATACTGAGTTTGGAGTTTGCTCAGCTAGTCTTTGGTCTTACTTTTGGTCCAGTTTTACTTCACTATGCTCCCTTTCCTCCCTTTTAGATTGGTAATGTAAATCCTATGCCATTTTATATTGGAAGTTTGTGATCTGTTTTTCATTTTGATTTTAAAGGGGATTACAGTTAAAAGATTGCCTGGATCTCAGAGGAGACTTTAAACTTTCGACAACATTGTTGAGAATGTGTCATATAGTGAGGACTTTTGAAATTGTATTGAATGCAGTTTTGCATTACGACATGACTACCAGACTATGGGGGCCAGTGTGTGTAATGTTTAAATGAAAATTGTTGAAATAGGAGCGGCAGCAGGGCTGCGTCCCCGGCACCCGGCCGCCCGCATGGCTAGCTTATGCCCGCAATAATTACACGGAAACTGTATTCTTTCAAACACTGCCTGGCCCGGCTAGGTCCAGTTTCTTATTGGCTAGCTCTTACATATTGTTCTAACCCATTTCTAATATTCTGTGTAGCCCATGAGCTGGCTTACCAGGGAGGATCTTAACCTGCGTCTGTCTGGAGCGGGAGAATCATGGCGACTCACTCACTCAGCTTCTTTTTCCCAGCATTCTCCTCTGTCTACTCCGCCTACCTAATTTTCTGTCCTATGAGGGCCGAGGCAGTTTCTTTATTATTAACCAATGAAATCAACAGATAAGATACAAGACCCACCTCCATCATTTCCCCTTTTTCTGTTTAAACAAAAAAAGAAAGGCTTTAACTTTAACATAGTAAAATTACATATAACAAAACAGTTATCAAGTAAGAATTACAGTTACAATATTTATATCTATTTTATCTCTTATCATAACTAAGGAAAACTATAACTATCTATT
>NW_026068094.1:2919994-2944792 GCF_014885135.2 Alexandromys fortis | reverse complement strand
GGAGAATCATGGCGACTCACTCACTCAGCTTCTTTTTCCCAGCATTCTCCTCTGTCTACTCCGCCTACCTAATTTTCTGTCCTATGAGGGCCGAGGCAGTTTCTTTATTATTAACCAATGAAATCAACAGATAAGATACAAGACCCACCTCCATCAGAAAATGGCCCTCATAGGCTTGTAGAAAGTGGCACTATTAGGAGGCATGGCCTTATTGGAGGAAGTATGTCCCTGGGAGTTGGGCTTCGAGATTTTAAAAGCACAAGCCAGACTTAGTGCCAGTGAGCTCCAGTATAACTGGAATCATGACCCTGACTCCACCATGAGGAGTAACCATCTGAGACTTGGATCCACTGGCACCTGGAGGAGTAATCATCAGAGACTTGCCCGCAATTACACCAGGTGGAGGAAATGATGGGTAGACAACAAGCTAAGAACACACTCAACAAGGGGCAACATGGAACCACCAAAGACTAGTGACTCTACAATGGTAAGACTTGAATACCCCAAAACAGATGAAGCAGAAGAAAATGACCTAAAAAAATAACTTTAGGAAATGTCTGAAGATCCTTAACAAGGAAATGAAAAATTCCCTCAAAGAAAAACAAAAATTGGAAGAAATCAACAAATCCCTTAAGGAAAACAAACAAACAAAAAGGAATCAAACAGGCGAGAGAAATGATTCAAGACTTGAAAACTGAAATAGAGTCAATAAACAGAACACAAACTGAGGGAATTCTGGAATGGAAAATGTGGGTAAATTCTCAGAATGACAAATGCAAGTATAGACAGCAAAATGCAAGAGATGGAAGGGAGAATCTCAAGCATTGAAGATACAATAGGGGAAATAGACTCATTAGTCAAAGAAAATGTTAAATTTAACAAAAGCTTAGCACAAAATATCCAGAAAATATGGGACACCAGTAAAAGACCAAACATAAGAATAATAGGTATAGAAAAAAGAGAAGTCCAACTCAAAGACATAGAAAATATTTTCAACAAAATCATAAAGGAAACTTTCCCAAGCTAAAGAAAGATATGCCTGTGAAGGTACAAGAAGCTTACAGAACACCAAATTAACTGGAATGAAAAAAATTCCCCTAATCACATAATAATCAAAACACTAAACATACAGGATAAAGAAAGAATATTAAGAGCTGCAAAGGAAAAAGGACAAGTAACATATAAAGGCAGACTTATCAAAATTACACCTGACTTCTCAATGGAAACAATGAAAGCCAGAAGGTCCTGATCAAGCATTATGCAGACATTAAAATA
This sequence comes from Alexandromys fortis, assembly GCF_014885135.2. Classification (NCBI taxonomy): domain Eukaryota; kingdom Metazoa; phylum Chordata; class Mammalia; order Rodentia; family Cricetidae; genus Alexandromys; species Alexandromys fortis. Next base: position 2,943,517 of record NW_026068094.1, on the reverse strand, counting down.
CCATGGATGCTAGCCCAGTCTACTATATTCAGCAAAACTTTCAATTACCATAGACTGAGAAAGCAAAATATTCCATGACATAACCAGATTTAACCAACACATACCTACAGATCCAGCCTTACAGAAAGTACTAGAAAGAAAACTCTAACCTAAGGAAGTCAGTTGCATCCACAAAGATATAGACAACAGATGAGCTCAAAGCCGCAAATCCCAAAGAAGGGAAAAACGCACACAATAACATCACCAACAACATAAACTAAAACAACAGAAACTAGCAATCACCGGTCATTAATATACCTTAATATGAGTGGACTCGACTCCCTTATAAAAGACACAGGCCAACAGATTAGATAGGAAAACAAAATCTATCCTTCTGCTGCATAAAAGAAACCCACATCAACTTCAAAGACAGACGTCATCTTAGAGTTAAGGGTTGGGAATTTTTTTTTAATCAAATGAATCTAAGAAACAAGCTGGTGTAGCCATCCTAATATTTAATGAAATAGATTTCAAACTAATATCAATCAAAAGAGACCAAGAAAGACATTTTATACTAGTCACAGGAAAAATCCATCAAGAGGAAATCTCAATACTGCACATCTGTTCTCCAAATAAGAGGGTACCCTCATATGCAAAAGAAACACTTCTAAAGCTTAAATCTCACGTCAAAGCCTACACAATAATAGTGGGAGACTTCAACATCACACTCTAGCCAATGGACAGATCTGCCAGACAGAACCTGAACAGACCATTAAAGGAACAAACAGATATTATGACTCTAATACACTTAACAAACATCTATAGAACATTCTGTCCAAATATAAAAAAAATATACCTTCTACTCAGCATCTCATAGAACCATCTCAAAAACTGATCACATACTTGGTAACAAAGGAAACCTCAACTGATACAAAAAAATTGAAATAACCCCCGTATCTTTTCAGATCACCATGGCTTACATTTAGATTCAACAGCAACACTAATTTCAGAAAGTCCACAAACACATGGAAACTGGACAATGCTCACCTGAATCACTAATGGGTCAAAGAAGAAATGAAAGATTTCCTAAAATTCATTGAAAATGACCAAACAACATACCCAAACTTATGGCATAATGAAAGCAGTGTTAAAAGGAAAGTTCATAGCACTAAATGCCTACATAAAGAAACTGGTAGATTCTCCTACTAGAGACTTAACTGCACACCTGAAAGCTCTAGAACAAAAAGAAACAGACACACCCAGGAGGAGTAGACGACAGGAAATAATCAAATTGAGGGCTCAAATCAACAAAATAGGAACAAAGAAAACAATACAAAGAATCAATGAGATCAAAGAGTTGGTTCTTTGAGAAAAATCAACAAAATAGACAAACCTTTATCCAAACTAAGTAAAAGCAGAAATGAAAATGAAAGGGGATAACAATAGATGCAGAGGAAACAGAGAATTATCAGGTCATATTTCAAAAATCCATACTCTACAAAATTGGAAAACTTAAAGGAAATGGATATTTTCCTCGATAAATATCACTTACCAAAATTAAATCAAGACAAAATAAGCAAATTAAATAGAGCTATAACCGGCTGGGCGGTGGTGGCGCACGCCTTTAATCCCAGCACTCGGGAGGCAGAGGCAGGCGGATTTCTGTGAGTTCGAGGCCAGCCTGGTCTACAAAGGGAGTTCCAGGACAGGCTCCAAAGCTACAGAGAAACCCTGTCTCGAAAAACAAAAACAAACAAACAAAAAAATAAATAGAGCTATAACCAATAAGGAAATAGAAACAGTCATTGAAAAAAACCACAGGAACAGATGGTTTCAGCTCAGAATTCTACAAGATTTTCAAAGAAGAACTAATACCAACACTCCCCAAATTGTTCCAATAATAGAAACAGAAGGAATGCTAGCAAACTCTTTTTTTTACAAGGCTACATTTACCCTGATACCCAAACCACTCAAAGATATTACTAAGAAAGAGAATTACAGACCAATTGCACTTATGACCATCGACACAAAAATACTCAATAAAATACTGGCAAACTTAATCCAACAACACATCAGAAAAATTATCCACCATGACCAAGTAGCTTTATTTCAGAGATGCAGGGATGGTTCAACATATGAAAATCTATCAATGTAATTCACTATGTAAATAAATTGAAAGAAAAACCCAAATGACCATATCATTAGATGCTGAAAAAGCTTTCGACAAAATTAAAAACCCCTTCATGATAAGTCTTTGAAAGAGCAGGAATACAAATAATACAGCAAGCCAACAGTCAACATTAAACTAAATGAAGAGAAACTCAAAGCACTCCCACTAAAATTAGGAACAAGACAAGGTTGTCCACTCTTTTCCTTTCTATCCAATATAGTACTTGAGGGTCTAGCTAGTGTAGTAAGACAACAAAAGGAGATCAAGGGGCTACAAATCAAAAAAGAAGTCAAACTCTATTTGATGATGATTTAGTTCACGTTAATGTTCCCAAAAATTCTACCAAGAAACTCCAAGAGCTCATAAACACCTTCAGTAATATAGTAAGATACAAGATTTACTAAAAAATCAGTAGACCTCCTTTATATAGATAATAAATGGGCTAAGAAAGAAATCAGAGAAACATCACCCTTCACAATAGCCACAAGTAACATAAAATGTCAACAAGACAAAATGACAGCCTACAGATGGGTAAACATTTTCACCAGTCCCATATTGGATACAGGCCTGATTTCCAAAATATACAAAGAATTCAAGAAAGTGGTCATTAAAAGAACAAACAATCCAATAAAAATTGAGTACAGACCTAAACAGAGAACTCTCAACAGAGGAATCTAAAATGGCTAAAAGACACTTAAGGAAATGTTCAACATCCTAGCTATCAGAGAAATGCAAATCAAAACAACTCTGGGATTCCATCTTACACCTATAAGAATGGCCAATATAAAAAACACTGATGACAGCTTATTTTGGAGACATGGGGTAAAGGGAACACTTCTCTATTGCTGGTAGAAATGTAAACCTGCACAGCTGCTTTGGAAATAATCATGGCAATTTCTCAGAAAATTAAGAAAGACCCTTCCTCAAGACCCAGTAATACCACTTTTAGGTATATACCCAAAGATGCTCAATCATACCACAAGGACATGTGCTCAACTATGTTCAAAGCAGCATTATTTGTTATTGCCAGAACCTGGAAACAACCTAAATGCCCCTTGACTGAAGAACTGATAAAGAAGATGTGATACATTTACACAATGGAGTACTACACAGTTGAAAAAAAACGACGAAATCTTGAAATTTGCAGGCAAATGGATGGATCTAGAAAACATCACATTGAGTGACGTGTCCCAGAAAGACAAATATTATATATTCTCACTTATAAGTGACTTTTAGAAATAAAGCAAAGAAAAACCAGCCTACAATTCACAATTCCAGAGAACCTAGACAACCAAGAGGACCCTAAAAGTGACATACACGGATCTAATCTACATGGGGAGCAGAAAAAGACAACTTGAGTAAACTGAGAGTGGAGCATGGGAATCTTGTGAGAGGGTAGAAGGGGCGGGGGGGGGGAATAAGAGTGGAGTGGAGAAAAATATATAGATCAATAAAAACAATAAAAGAGAATGGTTTGTTTCCCCAGTAAGACTTTGTTGGAGACAACTATTTTTTTTGTCACTGACAGCTCTCTATGTTGCTTTATTTAAATACAACAGTATCCAACATTGCTGCCAAACACTGGATAACATTTGAAGTCATAAGCACATCCACATGTTCTTCCAAATGACGTTTGGTATCCTGCTTGCCAACATTCTTTATTGCCAGCTGTTCAGGTGTCATCTTATCTTCTTCTTCTACAGCCTTATTATAATTCTTGGCTAATTCCAACATTAGACAACTAATTTTTTATTTGCCAATAGTTATCAACTGAACAAAGTTTCCGGGTTAAAAATGAAGGATTGTGTCTATTTCTCCTATCAGCACTGGAACCCCATCTAATGCAAACTCCTGCAGGCCCTGTGCATACTGCCAGTCTCTGTGAGATCATATGTGCAATGGACCTGCTGTGTTTAGGAAGCCCATTTTCTTGGTGTCCTTCATCACCTTTGGCTCTTACAATCTTTTTGCCTCTCTTCTATAATGTTCCCTGAAACTAAGGAGAGGGATTTAATGGAGACATCCCATTTAGGACTGAGTATTTAAAGCTCTTCCAATCTATACACATTGCCTGGTTGTGGGTCTCTATATTTGCTCCCATTCATTATAAGAGAAATCTTCTCTGATGATGGCTGAACAAGGTATTGATCTATGAGAATAGCAGGGCATCCTTAGGAGTCATTTTTATTGCTATGTTCCTTTGGTAGAACAGTAGTATTTGGTTTTCTCCCAGGCTCACAGTTTTCTTATTTAACACCTAATGTCAGTTTTATGAAGCAGCCTTTCCCTGTTCTGTTCTTTTGGTGTGTGTGTGTGTGTGTGTGTGTGTGTGTGTGTGTGTGTGTGTGGTGATACTTTGTTTGTGATCTAACAACCTTACCTGAAGATCAGAGTGGGGAGCTAGTCACTTGTTAGCCATAGAAGAAGCCAGGCAGTGGGGGCACACACCCTTAATCCTAGTACTTGGAATGCAGAAGCAGAGTGATCTCTGTGAGTTCAAGGCCACTCTGGGTTACTTGAGATTAAGAGAGAAACAGAGCCAGGTGGTATTTGCTCACACCTTTAATCCCAGTATTTGAGAATTACACGCTTTCAATCCCAGCACTAGGCAGATGGAGACAGGAAGAGGTATGGATGGGCAGAGAGAGGATATAAGGTGGAAGGAGCCGGGAGCTCATGGCATTCAGTCTGAAGATTTCTAGACAGATGAGAACTAGTGGCTGGCTGCTCTACTTCTCATATCTTTTAGCTTCTATTCCTATATCTGATTTAGGGATTGTTTTTTTATTAAAACCAATTAGAATTCATACAACAAGGGTTGTTTGTTTATCTTTTGGATACTCCTTCTAAAAAGAATAAAAAGACTGGTCTGAAGCCAGGGTTCTCTGTCTCCACCTCCTAAATGTTGTACAGTGTTGTTGTAAGTCATTTCACTAAATTTTTTGTCTCTTGTTCTTCATTCTACCTTTTATTAAAAATTGCCTCATTCCCACCCCAACCTTAATGCTCTCTGCTTCTATTTACATTTCCCTTCTTGGAGTTTTAGAATCGTCTTGCTAGTATCTACAAAATACTTAAATGAAATTAACTGGGGTTGTTTTGACTCTGTTTTGAGAATAAATAATACCTTTTCAATACTGAATCTTTTCAAAAAATAAATCTTTTAAAATGATTTATTTATTTATATTTATGAGCACTGATTGGTGTTTTGCCTGAATATATGTCTGTGTGAGGCTATCGGAACTAGAGTTATACAGTGGTGAGCTGGTATGTGAATATTGGGAATTGAATCTGTATCCTCTGGGGGGGAAGCCAGTGCTCTTAACCACTGAGCCATCTCTCTAGCCATTATACTAAGTCTCTCTATCCACAAATGTAGACTATTTTTTGTTCATTTAGTCTTTTTCTTGAAATCTTTATGGTTTTTATTGCATTATATATTTTTCCTTGCTTCCATCTCTTCCTCCCTTCTCCCCCTTTACTCTCTCCTGTGACCCCCATGCTCCCAATTTACTCAGGAGATCTTATCTTTTTCTCCTTCCTTTGTAGATTTATGTATGTCTCTCTTAGGGTTTTCATTGTTGTCTAGCATTCCTGGGGTTGTGGACTGTAGACTGTTTATTTTTTTTTCTTTATGTCTAAGAACTTCTTATGAGTGAGGAGATACTATATTTATCTTTCTGAGTCTGGGTTACCTCAGTGAACATGTTTTTTTTCTAGACCCATCTATTTGCCTTCAAATTTCAAGATGTCGTTATTTTTTTTAACCACTGAGTAGTACTCCACTATGTAAATGTACCACATCTTCTTTATTCATTCTTCAGCTGAGGGGCATCTAGGTTGTTTCCAGGTCCTAGCTATTATGAATATGCTGTTATGAATATAGTTGAGCTCATATCCTTCTGGTATGATTGAGCATCTTTTGGGTATATGCCCAAAAGTGGTATCTCTGGGTCTTGAGGAAGATTATTTCCTAATTTTCTGAGAAATCACCACACTGATTCCCAAAGTGACTGTACCAGCTTGCACTCCCACCAGCAATGGAGGAGTGTTCCCTTTACCCCACATTCTGTCCAACATAAGTTATCATCAGTATTTTTGATCTTGGTCATTCTGACAGATGAAGATGGGATCTCAGAGTTGTTTTAATTTGCATTTATTTGATTAGCCTTTTATTTTTTAATGAGAGTTTCGTTTTTTCCTCACAAAGAACTTAAATGTACTTGTTAGTTACCTTCTTTTTAAAAATTTGTGCCCTAATAATACAGTCCTGTTTGGTTTCAGACGTGCTTAGTTACAGATAAGCAGTGAGCACTAGCTTCCTATTTTACCTCAGCTGGTTGCTGGCACGTGCTAGTGTGTTCCAAAATTCTGAGATACAGGTAGTCTGCTAAGTGACTGAGCTCACCATTTGAAAAAGGGGACAGTCCTAAACCACGAATTGATATTGGATAAGACTTCATGTTCTAAACCAATGAGAGGGAATTTGGGAAGTGGGCAGGTGCTGCTGGCTTGAGGGAAAAAGGAGAGGAATTTTTCTGAACTTTAAAAACCTTTCCCTTGTGTCAAACCGTGCTAGCCATTTCTTTTTCTCTATGTTGGTCTCTTTATGCGGGATAGTGTATTAAAAGCTACTTCATTTTCACTATTTTCAGCCTTATTTTCAACACTAGCAGTATGTTACTAAGTTTCAATCTATTTATCCATAGAAAAGTAAATGAATTTTGTATGCTAGCCTTGTGTCATGTGACATTTCTGTATTGAGTTTTCATTTTAGGGATTATTTTTTTCTTTTACTTTAACTTTTCTATATAGGTTATTTTATTACCTTTAAATAAAGAAAATTCTATATCTCTCTTCCCAATGAGTATATCTTTTATCTTCTTTTATTATCTTAGGTCCTGTATAGAGCCTGGTATTGAGTGTTTTTGATTTTTAGTAGTTGAATGTTTCAGCCTTTTAAAAGTTTCTTCTGGTTTACACTTTAAATAAAATGTCTTTTTAATGCTATCGCAAGAATACATTTTCTAATTTTACATTTTCCTTAAATATTTTTTGGTTCTATTTTTCTTCATTGAAAACTTTATCCATGTAAAATTTATGATGTAGGATAAATTCCAAAATTGTATTTTCTATATATACTCAGGCTTTTTGGTTGCCATTTTGAAAGGATATATTTTTCTACAATAAATCCTCGCATGTGTTTGGACTTCTTTTAGGCATTTCTTTTCTGGTCAATTGCTGTAGCAGTTGGGATGTTCTTCTGTATATGTGTTGCTTTTATTGGTTCATAAATAAAGCTGTTTCAACCAGTGGCTTAGCAGAGTAAAACCAAGCAGGAAATCCAAACAGAGATATATAGAGAGAGTAGGCAGAATCAGAGAGACACCATGTAGCTGCCAAAGGAGAAAGGCACCAGAACCTTATCAATAAGCCACAGCCTTGTGGTGATACACAGATTAATAGAAATGGGTCAATTTAAGATGTAAGAACTATCTAGAAATATGCCTGAGTCATTGGCCAAACAGTGTTGTAATTAATGTAATTTTGTGTGATATTTGGGTCTGGGAAAATACAGTTTCCATTTACAATCAATCCTTCAATATCTCATTTTAATTACATTACCATATTTGATGTGTAACTTTTAGGCTGTCTCTCCTTTTCTATCTTCTTTTGTAGATTTATACTGGTTATTTTTATGTACTATCTTTTTAATGTAAACTTTAGGAATGGCTTAAGTAGTTCAGGATTGCTTGAATATTTTGATACTATATTACATGTATGTGTATGTTATTATCATGTAATAAGATACTCATGTAAAAGATATTATGACTTTCTAGTTTTTAAGTCTTTCTTTTAAATTTTCAGGTCTTAAATTACTGAAAATGTTTAATCATCAGATCTTCATATTTAAAAAATGTTTCTGTTGTAAAATGTTTTGATGCATTTTCTAATTATTCTTTTTATAAATAAGAACTACAAATTTTCAGGTACTCATTACTTCACCCACTCACTTTTATCAGTTTTATTTGTTCACAAATGATTTTTTAAAATTATTTTTTAATATTTATTTTACGAGTATTTGTGCTTGCCTGTATATATGTCTGTGCACTGTGTCTGAGCCTGGCATCACTGAGAGTCACAAGAAGGAGTCAGATCCCCTGTGACTGGAATTACAGATGGTTGTGAGCTGCCTGCCATCTGAATGTTGGGAACTGAACCTGGATCCTCCACAAGAGCATCCAGTGCTTTTAACTCCACAGCCATCTCTTCAGCCTCTACAGAACCTGTTTTACTCAATTCTTGTTGGTCTTCTAAGACATAATGATATTTGAAATACTTTGGTTCTTCTTTTCTGGCTTATGTGCTCTATTGTTCTCTTTCTCCATAGCCTTGGTTATTATACTATGCACAGAAAATGCTGAAGAGCACTTCATTGAAACTGGAGGCAGAGACTTTATTATGTTGGCAAACATCTGTTCTATACACAATAGTTTTATTAGAGGTTCAAGTTTAATATAAGGTGTTAAAGTCCATAAACCTTTTCTACAAAACTTTGGAGAAAAGGGCTGAGTGTAGTGTTCTTTAATCTCAGCACTCAGGAGGCAGAGGCAGGTGAATCTCTGTGAGTTCATGAGTTCAAGTCTAACCAGGTCTACATAGGAGTTCCAGGACAGTCAGAACTGTACAGTGAGACCTTATCGCAACAACAACAACAACAGCAGCAGCAATAGCAACCATAAACACACAAATCCGAAACCCAAACAAAAACAAAACAACAACAGCAGCAGCAGCAAAACCTTTGGAGAATAGTAGATAGAATAATAAAAAACAAGGTGTAAAATATTAACATGTTTGATGAAATTAAAATTGAAAAAGATCTTTAGAAGATGAATTATGATCTTATGCTTTAAAGCTGAATAAAAATCTACAATTGCCTTAAAGAGATATATTTGAGATAGAAAAGCATTGCTTTCTGTAACACATATTATCTGTGTAGAGAGAAAAAAGTAAAGAAACACTACACACAACCTTATTCTCAGCTGAAATTATATTTTGGCTTTTTAGTTTTTATATATATGCTTTAGAAAATAGTTTATGTACAAATGCCCTGCAAGATACATGGTATTTGTGGTAAACTCCAGGCATCCTTTCATGTTTTGTTCCTTTCCGCTCTCTTCATGGCTATCTCAGTTCTTTTATTGCAGCAGTATAAATATGCTTTACAGGTTTACAGTTCCCCAAAGTCATATTAGGATCCAAATAAAATTGTACCAATACAGCAGTAATACAATCTTGAAACAGTAATACATCATGGCTAAGCTAAAAATGTTTCCTTTAGACTGTTGAGACCAGTCTACATCTCAGTGATAAAGGAAGTAGATAAAATCATGGCTTTGAAGTCTATGAGAGTGATTTTCTGGCATTAGGAACTTCGGACAGTATGCTGTAAGCAGATTTTCAGGCCTTAGAAGAGAAATCCTACCTTAAGTATTGAATAGCCAGGAGAAATTTGATAGATGCAAGAAGGTTGCCAGATAGGGATAGGCAAGCAGGTAAGGGGAGGTCTAGTTAGGGTCAACTCAGGATTTCAGCAAGAAGGCAGAAATAAAGGGAACAACAATGTATGCAAGAAAAAGGACTCTGAGATGAAGCACAGCTCCCAGAGAAGGACCATGCCCATGTACGAACACCAGCGTGATTCCCTGGAGACTTTGCACATAGTTCTGTTTACTTTGGCTGCTCATTAGCTTTTACCTTGAGAAAGTTACTTCCCTTTTCCAGGTCTTACTTTCCATGTGTTAGGATGAGGGAAAATGCTTATTTCTAAGTGCCATGTAAAGATGAGGTGATAGAAAACGCACATATAATATGCTAAACACTAGGACCTGGTAGCAAGTGAGGACTTGACAAGTGTTGTCTTTCGCGTCCCTGGGTAATCTTCTCTTCTTTCCCCAAAGCCCATGAGTTAAAGGTGGTAAATACAGAACTTGACTGTGTCACCATTTGCATGTTAAGGATAGCTTCTCCATGGTCTACATTCTAGCAGAAACAAACTGGGTTGGTGTGTACTCAAGGACTATCCAAGGATATAGCTGGGTCAATAAGTGAAGAGCATGGTGATTTCACAGGTGCTCAGCTCACTGCCCCATCCCTCTCCACCCTATGTCTGAGACAATCCCCCGAGTCCTTCATGTTTTTCTTCAGTTCTCTGTGAACAGCCAGGTTTGATATCCACCACTGCTCCTCAGTTTACCAGAGCTGGGGCAGCACATTGGTAAGTGTTATTCTGAAGAGGTCCATGGGCTGTAGAGCACTGTCTTCTCTCCACTCGTTTTCTCTTAAGGATGTGTTACCAGAGAATGCTCTTGGTATTGAACAGTGTAAGATTATAAATAAGAGACCGAGAAGCTAGTAGCTCTTGGTCTTGTAGAGGACCTTGGTTTTGAACCCAGCACTCACATGGTGGCTCACAACTGTCTGTAACTCTGATTCCAAGGGTACTAGTACCCTCTTTTGACCTCTATGGATACCAGCCATACACATGGTTCACATACATACATATAGTCAAAACACCCTTGTATATAATAAATAACACATAAAAAAGAAACCTCTCTGTTAATTACTAGACCTTTTCTATCACCAATATGAGTCTTAATTTACCGATAAGAATAATACATTCTGTGTAAATATCAGCAGATATTTGAGTAGTATATTGTTTCTGGACCTATTCTTTTAAAATGTGTCATTCAGAGCTGACTTTTACTGGGGACAAGGTTACCTTGTAATCCTTCAGGGTGAGGATACTGAATAGTAACATAGATGCTGACTGCATGGAATCTCCTAGTCTTAGAGAAATCCTATTGCTGAAAGAGAACATGATTAATTTCCAGATAACATGAAGTATTATTTGAACGTTCTCTTTGGCATATTTAATTAATGATATTGCTTTACTTCATTTTCTCATGTAGGTTAATAGGAATGAATGTAGGTGGTATATAAATCCAGAAGATCTGTATTTTTCTGTCTGAGTTATGTCTGTCCCTTGGCTGGAGGCTACTGGCCTTTTCCGATTCCTTCCTATCACGAGCCTGCACAGTTGCTAATCTCTGGGCACTTGAGAACTTTTTCCCACTTTCATCAAAATACACAAATTTACACATCTGAAACCTCATTCTCCTCAGGTCACTCATTACTTCATTGAAACTGGCTAATAAGATAAATGGTAGACACTCCATTTGTTTACTAAAACAAAATCCAGCCTAACATTTCCTTGAGAAAAGGTTAAGACTCCTTTCCTTATTTCGGAAATTCAAGCACACTCTCCCATTGTTTTCGCAAGACTACATAAAGGAGTTGTCTGTCAAGACATTGAAGTCAAAAGGAAGGGAAGATGGTGGGCTTTTGAAAGTGGAGGGAAAAAGTAGGGGGACGAATGTTCTTGCTCATTACAGGTGTTTAGGGATTTGCTTTGGAAGTTAATGAGGCTCTAAGTACTGGTGGCACCCAAACTCACAAAAGGTTGCAGACCACTCTGGCGAACCATTTGGAGCTTTCCAAATTCTTGTCTGTGAGTCCTGTGCTTACTTAGAGCTAGCCATTTTTTTTTTCTGGGCACCACACAGAATTGATTTCATTAAATCTTCTCACTAGCCCTGGGAGATAGGTTCAATTATTATCTTGATATTAAATTTAAGAAAACTGAGATTCAAGGAAGTCTAAGTAACCTCAAAATAAGAGGATATGAGCAGAGAATAAAAACTGGAGTTCACTTTCCTCTTGACGTATGCTGAAGCTGAGAAGCCAAACTATGAGAAAGCAGCAATAAGTACAGACAAAAAAAAAAATAGACCCCCAATTCCAATACTCAGGATTCCCTGGAACATATGGCATCCTTATCTGTCTTCTGTGGGATGGCACAGAGCCAGCCTCCTCTCCTGGACAGTAGCTATGTGCTACGGCAAAGGTTTCCTGCATGTGGTGGGGGTGTAAGAAACTTTCTCACCCTGACCCATGTGGATATTCAAGAGACAGAAATAGTCCCTATATCATTGTGGAGAAGTTAAAGCTCAGTTAAAGAAAGGCACTGTCTCTCTTTGCTAGAAAAACATCCGAGTTGGACAAGAGATTTTTTTTTCCATCTCAAAGGGTAAGGTTAATGAACACTTAGGGATAGTGAGGACTTCACCAACTTTAAACAAGAGGCAGAAATCATCTTACAGACTCCATCCTTCCTGCTAAATGAATGGGCTCACTCTACTCTGACCAATCCTGTTTGCCCTAAACAAGTTAGCTGTAGAAGAGGCATCCAAGACAGCCAGATGACAAGGGCAGTGGTGGTGTGGCAATCAAGTGACCCCAACCGCCATCACTGTGTTTTCCTCAGTTACCTGGAATGTTGTCATGATTTAGAGAAGGTCTGAGAACGGTAACATCCAAGTGATTGGAGGCTCTGGAAAAGGGCAATGATTTCTCTATCTCCTGGGTCTCCCTGCTTTGTGTTGGACAAACAACCAAGAGAGGCTTGAATCCTGAAAATAACACTGATAGCAACCTGGAAATGCAGGGTGACATTTTCATATGGAAAGGAAACACATTGTATAAAGTGTGGAATATTAGTTGAAGATGTGTTACATTTGTTTATGCTGTGGAACATTTGTTTAATGATGCAAATGTGTGTTGCATTCTTTGATGTTGTATTTGTTTAACTCTGTAAAGCTGTATTACTTTGCCTGTCTAAAAAACGTCTGATTTGTCAAATAAAGATCTGAATGGCCAATGACTAGGCAGCAAAAAGTGTAGGCAGGGCTTCTTGGCAGAGAGAATAAATGGAAGAGAGAAGGGTCAGCTAAAAAAAAAAAAAAAAAAAAAAAGAATGAGAGAGAATACTAGGGGCCAGCCACACAACCAGCTAAGGAGTAAGAAGTAAAGAAAGATATATAGACTTGAGAAAGGTAAAAGACTAGAGACAAAAGGTAGATGGGACAATTTAAGTTAAGAAAAGTTGACTAGAAACAAGACAAACTAAGGCTGGGCATTCATCCATTTCCTCAAGTTATCCTCCCCATTCCCCTTCTCCCTTTTTCTTTCCTTTCCACCCTCCCTTATTCCCCACCCCCATACTCCCAATTTTATCATGTTATCTTGTCTATTTTCCCTTTCCAGGTGAATATATTTTTCTTAAGGTTCACCTTGTTAATTAGCTTCTCTAGGCTCATGGACCATAGTCTCATAATCCTTTGCTTTACAGCTAGTATTCTCTTATGAGTGAGTACTTACCATGTTCACATTACTGGCTCTAGGTTACTTCACTCAGGATAGTTTTTTTTTAGTTCCATCCATTTGCATGAAGATTTCAAGATGTCATTTTTTTTTTACAGCTGAGTAGTACTCCATTGTGTAAATGTAACAGATTTTCTTTATCCATTCTTCAGCTGAGGGGCATCTAGGTTGTTCCCAGGTTCTGGCTATTACAAATAATGCTGTTATGAACATAGTTGAACAAATGTCCTTGTGGTATGATTGAGCATCCTTTGGGTATATGCCCAAGAGTGATACTGATTGATCCTGAGGTAGTTTGGTTCCCTATTTTCTGAGAAGCTGCCTTACTGATTTTCAAAGTGGTTGTTCAAGTTTGCATTCCCACAAGCAATAGAGGAGTGTTCCCCTTACTCTACATGCTCTCCAGCATAAGTGCTCATTGATATTTTTGATCTTAGCCAGTTTAACTGGTGTAAAATGATATCTCAGAGTGGTTTTGATTTGCATTTCTTTGATGGCTAAGGATGTTGAACATTTCCTTAGGTCTCTTTTAGCCATTTGAGATTCTCTGTTGAGAATTCTGTTTAGGTCTGTACCCTCTTTTTTAACCGGGTTACTTGGAATTTTGATGTTTAATTTCTTGATTTCTTTATATACTTTGGAGATCAGTCCTCTGTGTGATGTGGGGTTGGTGAAGATCTTTTCCCATTCAGTAGGATGATTTTTTTTTGTCTTATTGACTGTGTCCTTTGCTTTACAGAAACTACTCAGTTTCAGGAGGTCTCATTTATTTATTGTTGCTCTCAGTGTCTGTGCTACTGGGGTTATATTTGGGAAGTGGTCTCCTATGCCTATGCATTGAAGGCTACTTCACACTTTCTCTTCTGTCAGGTTTATTGTGGTTGGGCTTATATTGAGGTCTTTAGTCCATTTGGTCTTGAGTTTTATGGATCTATTTGTATTCTTCTACATACTGACAGCTGTTTATGCCAGTACCATTTGTTGAAGATGCTTTCTTTTTTCCATTGTATACTTTTAGCTTCTTTGTCAAAAATTAGGTGTTCATAGGTGTGTGGATTAATATCTGGGTCTTCAATTCAATTCCATTTGTCAAACTGTCTGTCCTTATGCCAATACCAGGTTGTTTCTATTACTGTAGCTCTATAATAGAGTTTGATGTCAGGGATGGTGATGCCTCCGGAAGTTCCTTTATTTTATAGGATTGTTTTGGCTATCCTGGGTTTTTCCCTTTTCCATATAAAGTTGATTATTGTTCTTTCAATATCTGTGAAGAATTGTGTTAGGACTTTGATGGGGATTGCATTGAATCTATAGATTTCTTTTGGTGGGATTGCCATTTTTATTATGTTGATCCTATCTACTCAAGAGCACGGGAGATCTTTCTGTTTTCTGGTATCTTCTTCAGTTTCTTTCTTCTAAACTTAAGGTTCTGCAGACAACCATTTACCTCCCCCCCAATGGATTGTTCTCTGCGAGCTCTGTGGAGACCAATACTTGGTGGACATAGGAGGTGAGACAACAGTGGCCCTAGGACCCCAACCCCTACTCCCTAAAACCTCCATGTGGGAAAAAAGCTAGGGGCCCCCCTCTGCAGGGGCCTTCAGCATTCTTAGCACCAGCAGGGAGCTGTTCTGCTAAACAGCCATTTACCCCACCCTCAATGCATCGTTCCCTGCAAACTCCTTGATGTTCAAGATTGAGACTTCATCTTGATGAATTGATCCTGTTATGAGTATAAAGTGTTCCTCTCCATCTCTTCTGATTGATTTTAGTTTGAAGTCTATTTTGTTAGATATTAGAATAGGTACACCCTCTTGTTTCTTCGATCTATTTGATTGGAAAATCTTTTCTCAACCCTTTACTCAGAGGTAAAGTCTGTCTTTGAGGTTGTGGTGTGTTCTTTGTATACAGCAGAAGGCTTGTTCATTCTCTATGACTGTGTCTTTTTACAGGTTAATTGAATCCATTGAAATTATAAGATATTAATGACCAGTGATTGTTAATTACTATTATTTTTAAGTGGTGGTGTGTTTCTTTTCTTTGGGTTTTGTTGGTGCGAGGTTATCTGTTGCCTGTGGTTTTATGGGTGCAGCTAGCTTCCTTTGGTTCGATTTCCTTTTAGTACTTTCTGTAGGACTGTATTTGTGGATAGGTATTGTTAAATCTGGTTTTGTCATGTAATATCTTGTTTTCTCCATTGATGGTCATTGAAAGCTTTGCTGAGTATAGTAGACTGGGCTGGCATCCATGGTCTCTTAGTGTCTGCAGCACATCTGCCTAGGACCTTCTGGCTTTCATAGTTTTTACTGAGAAACTGGGTGTAATTCTGATAGGTTTACCTTTATATGTTACTTGACTTTTTTCTTTGCAGCTCTTAATATTCTTTCTTTATTCTGTATGTTTTGCATTTTGATTATTATATGGTGATGGAACATTTCTTTTTGTTCTAGTCTTTTTGGTATTCTTTAAGCTTCTTGTACCTTCCTAGGGATATCATTCTTTAGGTTGTGAAAGTTTTCTTCTATGATTTTGTTGAATATATTTTCTGTGCCTTTGAGCTGGATTTTTTCTCTTTCTATCCTTATTCTAAGGTTTGGTCTTTTTTTTTTTTGGTGTGCCAGATTTCCTAGATATTTTGAGTTAATAATTTGTTGGATTTAATGTTTTCTTTGACTGATATATTTCCTGTATAGTACCTTCAACATCTGAGAGTCTCTCTTTCATCTCTTGTATTCTGTTGGTTATGCTTTCTTCCATAGTTCCCATTCATTTACCCAGGTTTTCCATCAGAAAACCCAGAATTCCTTTAGTTTGTGTTTTATTTACTGCCTCTATTTTATTTTTCAAGTCTTGAACTCTTTGCTTCACTTGTTTGATTGTTTTTCCTTTCTTTCTTTGAGAGATTTATTGATTTCTTCCAATTATTTGTTTGCCTTTTCGTCCATTTTTAAGGGGATTTTTCATTTCCTCTTTAAAGGTCTCCATCATCCTCATAAAGTTACATTTAAAAGCATTTTCTTCTGCTTCTTCTGCATTAGGATGATCAAATCTTTCTGCTGTATGACCACTGGCTTCTGGTGTTGCTTTTTAGGTTGTTGAATGAATTCTTGCATTGGTGCCTACCCATTTCTTCCTCCAATTGGTGCCAGGAGTGTCTCTGCCTCTTGGTTCAATTCTTGCAGTGGCTGCCTGTGTCTTTGGGAACTGTTCTTGGTCTTCTCTATACAGTCAATATCTGTGTCCAGGGAGCCATTGAGGTGTCTCTTGGTCCACTCCATTGACCTGCTTTATTGGTTTGCTCTTTTAGTTTGCTCTCTTGGTCCTCTTTGTGTAGTCGGAGCCTGTGCTTCAGGGTTTCTCTCTTGGTTCTCTTACTTGGTCATGTCTGTGTAGTTGCAGCTTGTGTTTCAGAGTTCCTTTGAGGTTGTGGGGGACAGGGGACTTGTAGTTTCCAGGGCCTGATCAATGGGATGAGGGTGTTGTTGCAGCCTACCTGCAGGAAGCTTGCCTTTTGTCTGTCTAGAGAAGCTGAGGTAGGTGGGGTAGGGGGGATTTGCCCTGGTGTGGAGAACCTAGAGAGTGGGGTGTCCCACTGCATGGGTGGTAATTTACCTCTTGGTCCTCTCTGTGAATTTGCTCATTTTTAGATTTTTATTTTATGTGTTTTGTTGGCATGTATGTCTGTGTACTGTGTGTGTGCTTAGTGGCCAGCAGAAGGTTTCAAGTCCCCTGGAATTGAAGTTAAAATCATTTTGAGACACCATGTGAGCGCTGAGAATTGAATCTGGTTCCTCTGGAAGAGCAGTCAGTGCTCTTAACTGCTGAGCCATGTCTCAAGCCCCAGGAAAAGAAAAAGAAAAGACAATATTTAAATTCACACTATAGCCTTCTAGAAATTCAGGATGCCCAAATTCTTGAATTAACTTATATGTAAGAAATGTACATTAAATGACCTTGTAAAACCTCAAGTACTACTTGGAAACCAAGACACAGAAATTAAAAGAAGAAATCTTATTAAAATTTGGTGATCTTTTCAGAAGCCATTCACATCTTTACCACTAAACATTCTTTGTTCTCAGCAAGGGTTTTAGGATTCTGGACTTTTAGCCCAAAGGAAAAGTCCTCCTGCATCCTTATTTCTCTGACTTTTGATAGATGCCCACACAAGTGTTGCTGTTTTCATGTCTGAACTGAAATAACATCTGCCTGCTGCCTAGTTTCTGGGTCATTTCAAGACCCCCCACCTCAGTCAAGAGTGAGATCATCTTCAGAGTCTATCTTGTCTCAGAGATCCATGTGGGCATCAGATGGAGCCTTTTACATTATGTTTTGGTGGAACAGGTGGAGGGAGCAGCTGGTGTGAGAAATGAGCAGCCTGGCACCAGTGTAAATGAGAAGTGTGTGTGTGTGTGTGTGTGTGTGTGTGTATGTATGTATGTGTGTGTGTATAGGAAGAGAGAAAGTGCTACAGTATGATAATTTAGCCAAGAAAACTTAAAAGTAACAGCCTGTTTTCAGAGCTAACAGTACAGCTACTGTGCCAGGTAAGAGTCAGGAAGACCTAGACACTACAAACATCAGAAGAGCAGTTGGATTAGTATATAAAGTTGTATTTCCATGGCACATTGTGACATTGCTTTGTTGATGTTTATTTTAGTTATAATTCCATTTTGGTCTTTATTTTTGTGACTATAATCTGCTTTAGGTAAGTAAAACAAAACACAAGCTCTGCAGATAAAGAATAAGATGAAGAATTTATTCTTAAGGAATTTACTAATTTCCTTAAATGAAAGGACATGACAAAGTACATCATTTCTTTATGTCAGATTTCAATTATTAATAAATTATTTTAATATTTGTTTACTGCAACAACATTGGATAGAATTATGGAACTTAATCCTTTCAATTTTTGCTTATAAAATCCCTTGACACCAAGTATCTTTTCCAAAAATGTATATTATTCTAGGTTTATATATTTATTTATTTTATTGAAAATACTTTTTATGCTGTTTATTCTGATCACAGTCTTCAGTTCCTCATCTCCTCCCAGATTTTCCTCACCTCCCATCCACCCAATTTCAAGCCTTTTTTTCTCTATTTAGAAAAATAAAAAATTAACTAGAACAAAACAAAACAAGCAAAAACAAAAGAAAAAGCAGGAAAACACATACATACACCATAACCCCCTTCCCACACAACACACACACACACGCACATACACTACACATCTCATCCACAGTCCCCCCAAGACACACAACCCATAAAATACTCAAAATCATAAACCATAATAACACAAACAAGGTCAGAAAAGTAAAAATGCTCAAAGAAGCCAATATGAGACCAAAAATGCACAAAATAGCCTTGAGTTAGTTTTGGGTTGGCTGTGTCCTGCAGGACATGGTGCCTGCTTTAAGTGTGGTTGGTGAGACTCCAATGGAGAAAACTAAATTTTCTTTTGTGAGCAGTTTCAGTTGGAAAAAGTTTCTTACTTCCACAAACTCAGAGCTGGGAACTCTTTCGGCTTGGACCTGTAAGATCCTGTGTATGTTGCCACAGTCTCTGTGAGGTGATGTGTATGTCAGGCTTCTTGTGTCTGGAAGACACTGTCTCCTTGGTTTCTTCTATCCCCTCTAGTTCTTACAATCTTCCTGCCTTCTGTTCCACATAGTTTTCTGGGTCCGGAGGGGAGGGTTTTTGTGGGGACACTCCATTTAGGACTGAGTGGTCTAAGATCACTCATTCACTGCACATAGTCCAGTTGTGGGTCTCTGTATTTGTTCTCTTCCACTGTAGGAGGATACTTCTCTGATGACGACTGAGCAAGGCACAGATCTATGAGTATAGCAGAATGTAGCTAGGAATCATTTCCTTACTCTGTTCTGTTAGCGGAACAACAGTATTTGGTTTTCCCCTAGGTCCATGGTCCATAGCCTTAAATCCTTGATCCCCAGAGCAGTGTATGCAGGGTTCCATCTCATGGAGTGGACCTTAAATCCAATCAGATAGCGGTTGGTTACTTTCACAACTTCTGTTCCACCATTGCTCCAGCACGTCATAAGGCAGGCCTTCACTGCAGATCAAAGGGTTTGCTCCATGACATCATAAGGCAGGCCTCCATTGCTGATCAAAGGGTTTGCTCCAGCACGTCATAAGGCAGGTCTCCATTGCAGATCAAAGGGTTTGCTCCAGCAAGTCATAAGGCAGGTATCCATTGCAGATGCTCCAAGGATTTGGAGCTGAGCTGGTGTTTACCTTTATTCTCCGGTGTGTAGGGTACCATGAACACTAGACAGTAGGGGTGAAAGTTCCAGTTAAGCACTAGCTTGACTTCTGTGTGTTTAATGAGCTATGGGAGTACTGTTTTCAGCAATAGGGTCTTATCAGATTGCAGAGAGCAACCAATAATAGCCTTGAAAATAGAATAAGTTGTTTGGGGTTTTCTATGGAGCCCCATTGGTTGACAACTCAATTAGATGAAACTCATTCCTAGCAGTGGAGGTTTCGTTAGGGAGAGAGAGGTCTAGTTGGGGATTTGTCTCCCCCATTACTTAGTGACTCCATTTAGATTTCTTCCATTTATGTATATATTGTAAGATGCTTCTATTGTATTAGGTTCCATATGACCCTCAGATAGTGTTGTTAGTGTTGTTGCTCCCTCCCATATTCTTTTCCTCACCCCTCTTCCCCTCCTCCTCTCTGTTTAATCCTTTTGTTCTGTTCTTCTGGTCTCTCTGTGACCATATATCCTATTTCCCCTTCTTTGGAAGATCAATATTTGGAAGTGCAATATTAAACTGTTACTTTATACCAAACCTCTGTAGGTTACATGGATTGTGGCATGCCTATTGAAGGTTTGAAAGCTAACACTAGGGTGACATATATAATTAGACCCAAATTTTAACTTTTATCTTTTTCACTGTGTGACTGCTTCTGGTTCACTATTTAAACTTGATTAAGGAAGTAATTTGACTAGATAATATATGAATATTAATTTATGAATTTGTAGGATTAATGGTTGTGAATTTGAAGTCTCATGTTTCACTCTATAGTCCTTAGCTGTAACAGAATAGATTGGATAACTTATAGTCAGAAATAATTTGGCATCTGTTTCTGGAGGCTTGGAACAGAAAGAGCACAATGCTGGCATTTGGCCAGGGTCCTTCTTGTGTGCCATCCCATTCATAAAAGAAAAAAGAGTGATATTAGGAGCATGAAAGGGACCACTGTGGCTTCTATAATAATCTATTCTCACAATGATCAACACACTCAGAAAATGGCATTAACCCTTTATGACCCTCACGACCTCTTACTAGGTCACCTCCCACACTCTTACATTGGCATGAAGTTGTCAACACACTTCGAAGAACTTCAGACCATTCTAGAACTCTCCCCCTGTTTCCTCTCTGCTGGTCAGCTCCTGTTTCCTGGAGGCACCTTATATATTTTCTGTAGTAGTCCAGTGAATATTAAGGAATACTCATCACATAAGCAACCACAAACGTGAGCATTTTCTGCTGTTGTAAACACAAATAATAAGACACAATTTTACACTCCTTCACCTTTCATTCTATGATAGCACCCAGGGAGCTCACTTTAGCAGCTGTGTAGGATTCCAGTGTAATATTAGACTGTATTTATTTATTTAAGCAATTCTTATTGATGGACATTTAGGTTCTCTTCTGTCTTTCCAGGTAAATCAGTGATGTCTATCACTGTGCATACATCATTTGGTAAGTGTTTATATGCATTATAGAATGACTTTCTTAACTGGAATTTCGAGTCAAAGGTTACTCACTTGTATTTTATATACATATATTTTCAAGTATAATAGTCAAATTATATAATAGTCTAATTATTCTACTGAATTATACTGTTACTCAGTAATAGATAACTATCTGTTCCTTCAGAGCTTTGCCCAAAAAATATATTGTCATCAGTTTTTCTTACTTTGCTGATTTAGTAAGTAGATAGTAACTTTAATTTGTATTTATTATTAGGAAGGCTAAATGTCTTTTCATATGTTTAATGCTAATTCACGTGAACACAATAAACTGAATTAAATCAGTGTTGACCTACTGTGCTATAATTTTGCAGGTCAGAAGCCTTTTTCACATTTCCTTTTCTATAAACTGTTCATATTTATTAATTCATAACTTTAATTTTATTTTTACATATATGGGTGTTTTGCTTGCATGTATGTTTGTGTACCATGTGTGTGCCTTGTACCTGTGGAGGCCATTAGAGGGCATCTAGAAGAGGGGTCAGACTCCTTGAGACTTGAATTACAAACAGTCATGAGTGTTACGTGGGTTCTGGGAATCAAATCCAGGTTCCCTGCAAGAGCAGCCAGAGCTCTTAACTGCAGAGCCATCTCTCAACTCCCTAAATTGTTCATAGTTGTTTCTAGCTTTTCTTTAGCACGATTATCTGGTCAACACTTACTATGGATAGTAGAATTTAGTCCTACTCTGACATAAATTTGGTTGCTCATCATAGCTAGATGTGTTGGCTCCCATGGAGGTGGAGTTATAGGCAGTTGTAAGCTGCCTAACGTGGGTGCTGGGAACAAACTCGGGTTCTTTGCAAGAACAGCAAATGTTGTTAACCTCTGAATCTCCTTTCCAGCTGCAGTTACAAGCATTTTATCCAGTTTATTAATTTCTTTTAACCATATTTATGGCATTGTGTTTTCATGTGGCATTTTATGTAGTTGAATTTACCAACCTTCCGTTTTTTGTTATCTATCTGGCCTTCATGCCTACATGTTCATTTACAAAGGGGTTCTTACTTAAAAACTATAAAAATAGTTCTCTTCCATACTTCATAGGTTTTCTTTTGATACATGGTTTTTCTGTATAGCCTTGGCTGTCTGGAAATCACTTTGTAGACCAGACTGGTCTTGATGCAGGAGATCTGCCTCCTGACTGCTGGAATTAAAGATCTGTGCCACTACCACCTGGCTCATTCTTTATAGTTTTATTTTTAACTAATATTTAAGTCTTTTGGATTTATTTGCTATAAGAATGTTATTGCAAACCGAGATGTGCTAGCCAGCTAAATTCAAGTGAAAATAATAACTACATGCAGAGCAGCGATGCATTAGACAGCACTGAAGTTGGTGTCTTTCTGCCGTGGGTTCAGGGTTTGTGAAACGCATGAAGAGGGCTTGCTGCTCCATGGATCTCACTCCCCACTGAGGATGCTCTGCTTCTAAGCCCACTTCATGTCCCAAGATGGTGCCTGGTGCTGTAGCAAAAACTGAATTCTCGCTGGCAAGAAGAGAGCCGAAGGAGGCAGATGTTTCTGTTTTAAGGTTATTTCTTGGAAATGTTCACACAGTTTTTGTGTACTCTACTGACATTCCACAGAGATGTAAGGTAAACTGTAGGGAAGTAGGGAGTGAACCTAGGAACCTGATTGAAGACCGGCTTCCGTGATGGGAAAAAGGAGCATGGAACTGAGGGATTGATTAGTGGTCTGTGACATAGGCTCCAGCCTATTTCACTTTTTAGGTGATTATACACTTTCCCCCAATGGTATGAACTAATTCTATTTCATTCGCGTATCTGAAATGCTACTTTACTAATTTTTGTAGGTGCTGGGTTTATTTTTAGATATATTATTCTATGTTTTGAATCTATTAACAGACAATACAATTTCTACTAATTCCACCTTCTTCTTCTTCTTCTTCTTCTTCTTCTTCTTCTTCTTCTTCTTCTTCTTCTTCTTCTTCTTCTTCTTCTTCTTCTTCTGAAATTATGAGTTAGTTTCATCATCAGATACAGCTTCTTTATTCTTTAAACACCCTAAACCCAAGCTGCTAGTCATATTTCATATTATGGATATAATTTAGAGTTTTTCCAAAGTAATTTCCTGAAATCCCTTTAATGGATAATCTTTTTATATCTCTTTTTAAAAAAACTTTGAAAACTAGGAAGAAGGTCATGGCCAAGGTTTCACTGATGGGGTATATCAAGGGAAACAGCTTTTTCAGTGTGATGAAGATTGTGGCGTGTTTGTGGCATTGGACAAGCTGGAGCCCATAGACGACGATGACAATGGATTGGAAAGTGATTTTGCAGCCCCGGGGG
>NW_026068094.1:2917735-2919073 GCF_014885135.2 Alexandromys fortis | reverse complement strand
CTTTCTATTAAGACTGGGCAAGGCAACCCAATATGATGAATAGGTTCCCAAAACTTAGCTTAAGAGTTAAGGATCCCACTGTTAGGAGTCCCACAAGTAGATCAAGCTACACAACTGCCACACCAATGAAGAGGGCTTAGGTCAGTCCCATGCAGGATCCTTCACTATTGGTCCAGAGTCTGTGAGCTCCTGTGAGCCCAGGTTAGTTGTTTCTGTGGGTTTCTCCCTTTCTTTAACAGGATACTTGGAGTTCGGCCCAGTGCTTGGGTATGGCTCTCTGCATCTGTTTCCATCAGTTACTGGATGAAGACGCTCTAATGACAATTAAGGTAGTCATCAATCTGAATATAAGAGATGTCCAGTTCAGGGACCCTCTTTACTATTGCTAGGAGTCTTCGCTGGGACCATCCTTGTGAATTCCTTGAATTTCTCTGACATGAGGTTTCTTCCTGACCCCGAAGTGCACCCTCATCGAGACAACTCTTTCATTATTCTCCCCCTCCAAGTTCTTTTTGTTTTTAGATGGTATTATGGTAGATCATGCTTCATAACTGTAGTCAGAAACTATTACATAGTTTTATTATATCTATTATTCTTAGTATTTTACTACATATATTATTTATTACAAAATAATAATTAGGGCCAACAAGATGGCTCAGTGGGTAAAGGCACTTGCACACACACACACACACACACACACACACACACACACACTGCTGGGTATGTAACACAGAGTGTTTTACATTGGTATAATTGGTACAGTGGTAAAACACTTTACCATTGAGCTACAGCACAGCCCCTGAACCTAAAAAACAAATGAAAATAAAAACACCACCCAAAATTGAAAAACAAAAATCACCCCCCCCAAAAAAAACTTAAGAACCTTTTGTTTTGCCTCAAATAAGTGTCTTCTTTGGCTGCTCTGAGGTGATTGACAATGGTAGTAACACCAACCACTGCTGTTAGAATTCCCAGTGATATTTATTTTTTTTAATTTATTAAAGATTTCTGTCTCTTCCCCACCTCCGCCTCCCCTTTCCCTCCCTCTCCCCCAATCAAGTCCCCCCTCTCGTCAGCCCAAAGAGCAATCAGGGTTCTTTGCCCCGTGGGAAGTCCAAGGACCACCCTCCTCCATCCAGGTCTCCTAAGGTGAGCATCCAGACTGCCTAGGCTCCCACAAAGCCAATATGTGCAGTAGGCTCAAAAACCCATTGCCATTGTTCTTGAGGTTTCAGTAGTCCTCATTGTCCACTATGTTCAGTGAGACCTGTTTTAACCCAGGCTTTTTCAGACCCAGGCCAGCTGGCCTTGGTGAGTTCCCGATAGAACATCCAAATT
>NW_026068094.1:2910778-2912131 GCF_014885135.2 Alexandromys fortis | reverse complement strand
CCCCCCTCTCGTCAGCCCAAAGAGCAATCAGGGTTCTTTGCCCCGTGGGAAGTCCAAGGACCACCCTCCTCCATCCAGGTCTCCTAAGGTGAGCATCCAGACTGCCTAGGCTCCCACAAAGCCAATATGTGCAGTAGGCTCAAAAACCCATTGCCATTGTTCTTGAGGTTTCAGTAGTCCTCATTGTCCACTATGTTCAGTGAGACCTGTTTTAACCCAGGCTTTTTCAGACCCAGGCCAGCTGGCCTTGGTGAGTTCCCGATAGAACATCCAAATTAAAAAAAAAATAAATTAAAAAAATAAAATACTCTAAAAAAATAAAATAAAAAAAAATAAAGTTAGCAAAGTAGGTGCACTCACATTTTCCAACTTCAAGATTTACTACAAGCTACAGAAACCAAGACTACCTATTACTGATTTAATAATATATATGTAATTGATGGAATAGAATTGAAGGACAGAAAATAAAGGCTTGCAATTAAAAAAAAAAAAGAATTCCCAGTGATAGGCTAGTGCATTGAAGCCAATAGGTCCTAAGTCCAATTCTTATGGTAACTTACAGACATCTGTAGTGGGATCTGATGCCCTCTTTTGGTATAAAGTCATACATGCAGATAGAACACTCACATACATAAAATAAATAAATAAACATTAAAAAACATATAAAGCAGAATAAACAACAAAAGCAACAAAAGCAAAACAAAATAAAAAACCTGCGGCTCAGATCAGACTTAAATTATCTAATGATGAAGGTGAGTGGCAGAACTAAAGTCCAGAACTCATCTGATTAGAAACCTGTGTTCTCTTTAGTCCAGAACTCATCTGATTACGAACCTGTGTTCTCTTTAGTCCAGAACTCATCTGATTACGAACCTGTGTTCTCTTCAGTCCCCAACAAATCCCATGTCCTACAAGTACTCTTGCATTGTGAACATCTGCATAAACACCTCTATTTCTTAGTGTCCCATACTGGGGAATATTATTTCCATGGAGATGGAGATGTATTTCGATTCTGGTTCTATAAAAGATGATTTTACTGTAACGAGAATTATAAGTGAGCAACACACTGTATTTTTTCTTCTAGTGTTTTCCCATTATTGGTAATGTTGACAACAAAATGCTTTTGAATTTATTTCTATAGCTTATTTTCGGCCCTGAATTCCTTATTTCATAGAAATGGAAACTGAAGGCTCCTAACCTGCATTCTACCCTTCCTGTCTGCCTGTTGGTGTCGAGTCGTAAATTGTTCTACAGTTTGAACATGCTTCCCACGCAGCTTTTAGTTTTGTAGCAGGAGGCATGAGGTTCATATGACAGCTTTACTTCAGTTCTGCTCTGAAAAAGTCTGACACA
>NW_026068094.1:2906066-2908661 GCF_014885135.2 Alexandromys fortis | reverse complement strand
CTTAGTTTATTTATTTTTTCTTGCCCAATTACATCCATTTGTGGGACAGAATTAGCATTTCTAGCACGCCGGAAAGATTGTTTTTGGAGCAGCTGAACAGTTGGTGAGATTTGGGAAGAATTCTCCCCAGTGAAATATTTCTTCCTGTTGGTATCTGGAAACCTTTGCTTCACCCTGCTGTAAGTGTCCCTCTTTGCACTGCTAATATTAAACATAGTTTGAGCTACACTGTTATTAGGGTTGATGATACATTTCAAATATGTTAGTAGTCTGGTTTTTTTTTTTTTTTTTTTTTTTTTTTTTTTTTTTTTTTTTTTTTTTCCCC
Source organism: Alexandromys fortis (assembly GCF_014885135.2). NCBI lineage: Eukaryota > Metazoa > Chordata > Mammalia > Rodentia > Cricetidae > Alexandromys > Alexandromys fortis. The sequence continues at coordinate 2,908,336 of NW_026068094.1, read as the reverse complement.
GAGACAGAGTTTCTCTGTATAAAAAGTCCTGGCTGTCCTAGAACTTGCTCTGTTGACCAGACTGGCCTCGAACTCACAGAGACTCACCTGCTTCTGGTTCCTGAGTGTGGAGATTAAAAGTGTACAGCAGTTTGTTCTTATCTCTTAATACATCTGCTTAGGATCAACTCTTTCTAGGAATGAAGTGACTCATTTAAAGACTTGCCTATCTTAAAAACACACTGCCTTTCCTTGTTTCCTAGATATCATTCTCCTTTCATGTATTTATTTCCTTTATCTGTGCAGGTTAATTACCTGGAAACCCTTCTAGTTCCTCCAGTTCAGTGGTCTCGCTGACTGCTTTTCACCTCTTCAACTGAAACCTTTTCTCCCGCTGTACTCACTCACTCTCTTAGGTGATGTTAGGTGTCCCTGAAGTGGTTTTGGTTATTTGCCTGTATTTTCTATAAGTTCCTAGTGCTTCTACAGTGCTTTGTATTCAGTAGATTCAGTAAACTAAATGAAAATATAGTGTTCTAAGTCTCTATGATGACTGCTTATGACATGGATTCAGTTATAAGCTAAAACACACAGTAAAATCTACAGTTGCATACTATAGGTTACATATATACTTACACAGAAAGTGACCCGAGTGGGTATTTGCCACATCTGATTCCTGCACTGAGTGGGGTTTTGTGAGCATAGGCAGCATGACCTGCCTCTCTCAAGAATTCATTCACCCGTGGCTGGAGAGATGGCTCAGAGGTTAAGAGCACTGACTGTTCTTCCAGAGGTCCTGAGTTCAATTCCCAGAAACCACATGGTGGCTCACAGCCATCTGTAATGAGATCTGATGACCTCTTCTGGACAGCAAGCATACAGACAGACAGAACACTGTATACATAATAAACTAAAATAAATTTTTTAAAAAAGGAATTCATTCACCCTTGCTCACAGCAAGATGTGTGTCTAAATGGTGTTCCTTTAGGAGGAGGGCCTGTGTCCTGGTGGATTACTTTTGTTGAAATTAGTCTGTAATACCAATTCTCAGCTCTCTAACTTCTGGAGAGTGTCTTTGGCATCTTCAAATCCTGCTGGTCTCTGGATGTGCACAGTACCATCCAGGATGCTGTGAAGAAGGATGGTCATGCCCTGTCAATTCAAGCAGCTTCACAGATGCTTTCCAAGGTACTGATTAGTTTTTAAGAGGCTTTCATAATCTAGACAATGTTGAATCTTCCAGTTTATGCTGTACCTTCATCTCTCTTTTTATTAATACAAATTCTGCATTGTACTAGTGTCTTAGTCACTATTCTGTTGCTGTGAAGAGACACCATGACCAAGGCAACTTTTTTAAAAGAAACCAATTGATTGGGGGCTTTCTTGCAGTTTTAGAGGGTTAGTCCATGATTGTCATAGTGGGAAACACAGTCATGACACTGGAACAGTAGCTGAGAGCTTTATATCCTGATCCATAGGCAGCAGACAGAGAAAACGAGACTGAGGCTGGTATGGACTTTTGAAAGCTTAAAGTCCACCCACAGTGACATACATACTTTCTCCAGTAAGGCCACTCCTCCTAACCTTTGTCCTTCTCAAACAGTTCCACTTCATTGTGACCAAGCATTCAAATATATGAACCTATGGGAACCATTCTCATTCAAACTACCATGACTAGAATATTCATAACTTCTCAATATACTAGAATCTAATGTATTGTTCAATAATTTCATGAAATAATATTGGTCCTAAAACACTTACATGGAAAGCTGGATGTAATGGTACATGCTTGTAAATTCAGCATTTTGGAAGTAGAGGCAGGAAGATTAGGAGTTCAAGTATAGCCTTAACTATGTAGAAATTTGGAGGATATCCTGTGCTACATGGTACCCTGTTTCAAAATTTAAAACCACGTATGTTGTTTTCTTCCAGCTCTTTTATTCTTTTTTTTTTTTTTAATTAAATGGGTGCTTTGTCTGCATGTACATCTGCACACCAGAGGGGAGTATCAGATGTTTGTGAACTGGCATGTGGTTGTTGGGAATCAAATTCAGGACCTTCAGAAGGGCAATGAGTGGTCTTAACACTGAGCCATCCCTCCAGCCCAGCTCTTTCTTTCCTCCACTCTCTTCTGCACTATTCCTTGAGCCTTCGAGGAGATTGTAGAAATGTCCTGCTCAAGGTTGAATCCTCAGCATATCTGCATTCTGTGTGTAGTGGGTAGCCATGAGTCTGCACTCACCCTTGCTCACTACAAAGAGAAGAGTCTCTGACAAAGGATGAGAATAGCA
>NW_026068094.1:2902447-2903286 GCF_014885135.2 Alexandromys fortis | reverse complement strand
GGGGAAGAGACAGAAATCTTTAATAAATAAATAAATAAATTAAAAAAAAGAAAAAAAAAAGAAAATAAGTGTTCTAAGTCTCTATGATGACTGCTTATGACATGGATTCAGTTATAAGCTAAAATACACAGTAAAATCTACAGTTGTATACTATAGGTTACATATATACTTACACAGAAAGTAACCTGAGTGGGTATTTGCCACATCTGATTCTCGCACTGAGTGGGGTTTTGTGAGCATAGGCAGCATGACCTGCCTCTCTCAAGAATTCATACACCTGGGGCTGGAGAGATGGCTCAGAGATTAAGAGTACTGACTGTTCTTCCAGAGGTCCTGAGTTCAATTCCTAGCAACCACATGGTGGCTCACAGCCATCTGTAATGAGATCTGGTGCCCTCTTCTGGACAGCAAGCATACATACAAACAGAACACTGTATACATAATAAAATAAAATAAATTAAAAAAAAAGAATTCACCATTGCTCACAGCAAGACGTGTGTCTAAATAGTGTTCCTTTAGGAGGAGGGCCTGTCTCCTGGTGGATTACTTTTGTTGGGATTAGTCTGTGATACCAATTCTCAGCTCTGTAACTTCTGGAGAGTGTCTTTGGCATCTTCAAATCCTGCTGGTCTCTGGATGTGCACAGTACCATCCAGGATGCTGTGAAGAAGGATGGTCATGCCCTGTCAATTCAAGCAGCTTCACAGATGCTTTCCAAGGTACTGATTAGTTTTTAAGAGGCTTTCATAATCTAGACAATGTTGAATCTTCCAGTTTATGCTGTACCTTCATCTCTCTTTTTTATTAATAAAATAAATTTGTATTGTACTAGTGTCTTA
>NW_026068094.1:2891573-2897144 GCF_014885135.2 Alexandromys fortis | reverse complement strand
GGGGAAGAGACAGAAATCTTTAATAAATAAATAAATAAATTAAAAAAAAGAAAAAAAAAAGAAAATAAGTGTTCTAAGTCTCTATGATGACTGCTTATGACATGGATTCAGTTATAAGCTAAAATACACAGTAAAATCTACAGTTGTATACTATAGGTTACATATATACTTACACAGAAAGTAACCTGAGTGGGTATTTGCCACATCTGATTCTCGCACTGAGTGGGGTTTTGTGAGCATAGGCAGCATGACCTGCCTCTCTCAAGAATTCATACACCTGGGGCTGGAGAGATGGCTCAGAGATTAAGAGTACTGACTGTTCTTCCAGAGGTCCTGAGTTCAATTCCTAGCAACCACATGGTGGCTCACAGCCATCTGTAATGAGATCTGGTGCCCTCTTCTGGACAGCAAGCATACATACAAACAGAACACTGTATACATAATAAAATAAAATAAATTAAAAAAAAAGAATTCACCATTGCTCACAGCAAGACGTGTGTCTAAATAGTGTTCCTTTAGGAGGAGGGCCTGTCTCCTGGTGGATTACTTTTGTTGGGATTAGTCTGTGATACCAATTCTCAGCTCTGTAACTTCTGGAGAGTGTCTTTGGCATCTTCAAATCCTGCTGGTCTCTGGATGTGCACAGTACCATCCAGGATGCTGTGAAGAAGGATGGTCATGCCCTGTCAATTCAAGCAGCTTCACAGATGCTTTCCAAGGTACTGATTAGTTTTTAAGAGGCTTTCATAATCTAGACAATGTTGAATCTTCCAGTTTATGCTGTACCTTCATCTCTCTTTTTTATTAATAAAATAAATTTGTATTGTACTAGTGTCTTAGTCACTATTCTGTTGCTGTGAAGAGACACCATGACCAAGGCAACTTTTTAAAAAGAAACCAATTGATTGGGGGCTTTCTTGCAGTTTTAGAGGGTTAGTCCATGATTGTCATAGTGGGAAACACAGTCACGACACTGGAACATTAGCTGAGAGCTTTACATCCTGATCCATAGGCAGCAGACAGAGAAAACGAGACTGAGGCTGGTATGGACTTTTGAAAGCTTAAAGTCCACCCACAGTGACATACATACCTTCTCCAGTAAGGCCACTCCTCCTAACCTTTGTCCTTTTCAAACAGTTCCACTTCATTGTGACCAAGCATTCAAATATATGAACCTATGGGAACCACTCTCATTCAAACTACCATGACTAGAATATTCATAACTTCTCGATATGCTAGACTCTAATGTATTGTTCAATAATTTCATGAAATAATATTGGTCCTAAAAGACTTACATGGAAAGCGGGATGTAATGGTACATGGTTGTAAATTCAGGATATCCTGTGCTACATGGTACCCTGTTTCAAAATTTAAAACGCACGTATGTTGTTTTCTTCCAGCTCTTTTATTCTTTTTTTAAAATTATATGGGTGCTTTGTCTGCATGTACATCTGCACACCAGAGGGGAGTATCAGATGTTTGTGAACTGCCATGTGGTTGTTGGGAATCAAATTCAGGACCTTCAGAAGGGTAATGAGTGGTCTTAATGCTGAGCCATCCCTCCAGCCCAGCTCTTTCTTTCCTCCACTCTCTTCTGCACTATTCCTTGAGCCTTCGAGGAGATTGTAGAAATGTCCTGCTCAAGGTTGAATCCTCAGCATATCTGCATTCTGCGTGTAGTGGGTAGCCATGAGTCTGCACTCACCCTTGCTCACTACAAAGAGAAGAGTCTCTGACAAAGGATGAGAATAGCACTGAAGACACGTAGTTTTTGCAATGACATCTCATGTTGGTTTGTGCATTCACTTAACCTGTTTACTAGTAAGGGCAAGGATCTCTCATTGATTTATTGGTTCCTTGAGTTTCTTCTGTGAATTACCTTTTCAGACCTTCATCTTTTTTCCCCTGGTCTTATTGAAGTTACCTTTTGAGAAAAGTGTATTACAAGTATTCTCTTCTTTGATTCAAGGTCACTCTAAGCTACAGCTCCTTTTCAAGAACAGGTTCTTAATTTTAATCAGATGATATTTGTCATTTCCCCTTATGGTTTATATTCTTACTTCTAATTACTCTCTTCCTTGAAGTCATAAGAAAACATTGTTCTATATTGTATTCTAGACAAGTATCGTTTGCTAGTCACATTTTTTAATGCTATCTGGAACTGGCTTTTGCAGAGTATGAGTAAGATTCTGGTTTATTGGTTTGTTGTTATTGTTTGGTTTTGTTTTTCCATGCTGGGAACTGAATTTAGGGCCTCACGTTTGTCCTGCAAACTCCTAGTATTTTCCTAGTCACAGCATGTGCTTGTACTTGTGTAAGTTCATGTATAACCCACACATGCAGAAGTCCACAGAAGCTAGAAGAAGGAATCAGATTTGCTGAAACTGGAGTTACAGGCAATTGTGAGCTGCCACGTGGGTGCTAGAAACCAGATCCAGGTTCTCTAAAAGAACTGTAAACCCTCTTGACTGCTGAGCCGTCTCTCCAGCCCCTAATGTTTTTAAACATATGTGTTATTGACTATCTCAACAATATTAAAAAGGCCATTCTTTCCTGCTGAGAAGCAGTATGTGCCTGCCAGCTGCATTAGTCACTTTCGGAAACAACTTTTGGCTGTTTTCTTTACTGTAAGTTTTTTTTTTTGAGTTATTTCTTGGTGTTTATTTTGACTTAAGCTTTTTAAATCTTTTTCCCCCTTTCATTAATCTTTGCTCTCTTTTTGTTCAGTCTTTCTGATATATCAAGCTATATGTAAGTTAATTAATACTTAGCTTTTTGGGTATTTTTCTAAAATTAACTGTCAATAGTTTTCTTTTAAAAACATTCCTTATCTGTATTCCACACATGTTCTTTTGGTTTCCTTTCTCTCTTTTTTTTTCTTTATTTTTAATACTTTTTCTTTGATCCATGGGTTATTTAGAATTATTATTTAATTTTTATATCTCTTCATACTAATTTCTAACTTACTCATATTATGGGAAAGAATATAATCTATACTGACTAGACTTAGATGACCAATGCCAGATTACTGAGACAGGAAACTGTGGAGGTCGAGAAGAGGAGCAAGAACATTATTCAGAGCCAATGAGTTTACAGTGCTTTCAAGCAGACTTGCAAAGGGATCATGTGATCAGTTAGACTAGAACTTTGTATTGTTTTTAGAAGATGCAGTCATATTTAATGTTCTTGAACAGCCTTTTCTAATTAAGGACAATTTTTCATAGTTGCAGAAGACCCTGCAAAGTCACTTATAGAGCTGTCTCCAGACTTTGGACATTCATCACCTCCACCACAACCTCCTTCCATGAACTCCTTATCCAGCGAGAACAGATTCCAGTCTTTACCGTTCAGCCTGACCAAGATGCCCAATACTAACGGCAGCATTGCTCACAGCCCACTGTCACCGTCAGTGCAGTCTGTGATGGGCGAGCTGAACAGCACGCCTGTCCAGGAGAGTCCACCTTTGCCCATCTCCTCTGGTAATGCATACGGTCTAGAGGTGGGCTCACTGGCTGAAGTGAAAGAGAATCCCCCGTTCTATGGGGTTATCCGTTGGATTGGCCAGCCTCCTGGGCTCAGTGATGTGCTAGCTGGACTGGAACTGGTAATTTATTTTGGCTTGAAATCTACAACTTTTCTTCATGGGTTTTAAAACTAGGTTTTCCTCTATTAGTCTAATTTCTTGGGAAGTTATTTTTTTTTCAAAAAAAATCCAGTAGTAGAGGAAATATTCTAGTATTGCTTACCTTCACCCTTTGCCATTCCTCAGGCTTCTCGCCCACTTATTCCTCATGTTTGTTTGTGATCAAGGAATAGATTGATTTTTTAGGCTAGCACATGTAGTCTCCACATACAAACAGAATGCAGCAAAGAAAGCAGTTCAGTGACCAGTTTTCCTTCTTATTCTTTAGCTACTTCCCATTGCAGTCAGTTCACGGATGTGACTGACTTTAAAATTAATCATCATGTTTGGAGTCTTTGGGAGAGGGGGAAGGTTTTATTTTTGGGTCTTAAAAAAAGTATATTGTGTGATATTTTATAACCAGGAGGGAGAACTTGAATAAATTTAGCTATTACCTAAATATAGTTTTTAACTTTTTTTCACTTGTCTTCTTGCTGGTGAGGAACTAGGTAAGTTATCTACTCCTGCCCCTTGATTTTAATACTTTTGAAATGGCTCAGGGAAACTCAGTAAACCAAGGAAGTTCTAAGCACGTGTTTTGAAAGGAAATGCATCAAATACTTCCCGGAGGGCTAAGGAATTATTTTCTTAAACCACCAGCTGAGGGCCAGAGCACCAGTTAGTCAGTTCCTTTTCCTTCGTGCTGATCTGTTCAGAAAAGATTTGAAAAAGAAATTCAGAAAAAGTGAAAACTCCATAGCTCTTCCCAGTGTAACACATACCAAAACCTTTGTTTTTCAGGAGGATGAATGTGCGGGCTGTACAGTTGGCACGTTCAGGGGCACGCGCTATTTCACCTGTGCCCTGAAGAAGGCCCTGTTCGTGAAACTGAAGAGCTGCAGACCCGACTCTAGGTTTGCGTCCCTGCAACCTGTTCCTAATCAGATTGAAAGGTGTAATTCCTTAGGTAATTGGATACTTTTAATTTATTTACCCATCTGGAATGACTGTTTCTTGCTACTTTTTAGCATCTGAGGGTGACAGTGTTTAGATGTTTTCTTTACTTGCCAGTGTTGATCGAGTTTTGAAGTTGGTAAAGATTCTTACTTGGTGCATAAGAGAGTTGTCCTAAGAGGAGATATGTTGAAAGAAGAGTTAGAAAAAGTGTTTAGGGTCTAAAGACTGAAAGGCGGTGTTTTTTCTTCTCTTTTATTGATTATAGACATTAAATTTTTGGCAGTGTGGGTGGTAGAAATGAAAATGTGGTCCCTTTAGCAATAACTTCCCCTCCGCATCTATTTAAGTACCTCATTCCGGATGTCCTTATGAAGAAATCTGATACAGTCTGGGGATGCAGTTGGCTTGACAGATGGAGGACAATTCTTCTCATTGTCACTAGCTTGCTGATGCTGGCCTTTCCCTTAACAATAGTGAGAGTCAAGCTGGGGGAAATAGGGAAAACATCTTTATGAAAAACATTTTTCTTAATGTTGAAGAGTATTTTGGAAACTTGTTTTCTTTTTATACTTGAAAATGAAACATTTTGGACAAGTAACAAAATATTCTTTGACAGATGCTTAATTGACTTAATTTTCTAAACTCTATATGACAGGAATGATGTTGAAAGTGAATAATCACATTTTTATAAGTCCAGGTAAATATCAGTTAACTAAAGTAAAAAAAATGCAGAGGATGCCAAAATATACTTTAAATGATATATATGTACATGCATATGAATATATACTGTCATGATTTAAAAGAATTATTTTTATTTTTTATCTTTTCAGCATTTGGAGGCTACTTAAGTGAAGTAGTAGAAGAAAATACTCCACCAAAGATGGAAAAAGAAGGTTTAAAGATAATGATTGGAAAGAAGAAAGGCATCCAGGGCTATTACAATTCTTGTTACTTGGACTCAACTTTATTCTGGTAAGTTCCTATTTTCTGCA
>NW_026068094.1:2881111-2882674 GCF_014885135.2 Alexandromys fortis | reverse complement strand
ATTTGTCCTGACTAGTCTGATCTGGTCTTGACCAGTCTCTGACTTTCTCCCTATGTTGTCTGTGTGTGTGTGACCGATTTCCAGGCCTCTCTTGGTTTATGTAAACAAGCTTCTTTCATAATGTTCCCTGGCGTGTTTTCAACCTTCACGTGTATGGTGCAGTCTTAGTGTTTCTGGTCCGGATCTGCAGGATCTCAGGGCACTGAGCACAGGGCCTGTGTGGTCTGTCCATGAGTTCTTAGACCAGTGGTTCCCTACACTTTATCCCTTTGCCTCTTCCTACTCCTCTAAGAATCTTTCTCAAATATTATTGTTCTTATAACATGAGGAAAATATTCTTTTATTTTGCAGCTTATTTGCTTTTAGTTCTGTCCTGGATACTGTGTTGCTCAGACCCAAAGAAAAGAATGATGTAGAGTATTATAGTGAGACCCAGGAGCTACTGAGGACAGAAATAGTTAATCCTCTGAGAATGTAAGTAGAAGACGTGTGTTTTGTTTTCAGTTGGTGTTCTGTTTACTGTTTTCTTGTATAGTAATTAATTTATGCTTTGTACTCATGTAGTAAAAAAAAACAAGAATAAGTTAGTTCTCATGAAATACTGACTTTTTAAAACCTTTATTTTTCGTCCTCTGTTGATGTGTTTTTTAGTCTGGGCAGTGCATTCTGTTAAATGATGGGACTCATTCGGAATCATGCACCACAAAGTAGCAATGGCATTGCACTGTAAACAAGCGAGGTATATTAAAGTGACATGGCATTTTGTTTGCTTAAAAGAATTTCTTTAGGTCTTCTTTTCCTCCTTTACTAAGGTAGTTGTAAATGTGCAGAAGACCATGGAGGAAGACTTTGATACATGATGGTGAAGTGTGATGACTTCACAAGGCGTTTATGTGATGAAGAGTTAGGTTAGGTTAGCCAGTGATCAGGAAACAGATAGCTCAGGGGCATAGAGAACAAACTATGCAATTTAAAGTCCAACTGTGATCAATTTAAACAATGAAAATAAAAATTAACATAATATATTTAAAAATAACAAGATATGGAACTATAAGGAGTATTCCAAACGACGTACTGTGTCACATAGCTAAGAAAGTAAATTAAAAGTGAAACAAATTTCTCTAGACACTTGTTTGCCTTACTTTTCTAATCATCTTATCCTTTAATTATGTGCTTTGATTTTAATATTAATTATTTTGTCTTACACAAATTTTAAACTCTCAGATTTTTCTTTCCCTATGTAAATGACATTAGAACAGCACAGGTCAAATCTAAACTACAAGGCATTTTATCACAACCTTCCTTCTTGTTAAAATACTGTCAATCCATCAGTAAACGTTTTTTGCACACGATTGCCCAACTAGTCCAGAATCATAGTTATTCTAATTTTGTCACCAGTCTATAGAAAACACTTGCTGCATGGCCTATGAGACCAAGGTGCATCTTGCCAGGCGTGGTGGGATATACCTGTAATCTCAGTACTTGATAGCTCAAGAGGCTAAGGCAAGATCAGTAGCTCAGAAATTTGAGATATATTTCTTGTGTCTGCAAATGTCATATCTG
>NW_026068094.1:2859140-2875143 GCF_014885135.2 Alexandromys fortis | reverse complement strand
GTTTGAATCCCAGCACTGCAAAAATATGAAAAGTTTCCTTTCTATGTGACATGCATATTTCTCCTGATTTTGTGATTCTTCTGAAGTGATGTGATGTGGAAGAAGTCTTTAAGAGGCCAGCCGGCTGGCTCTACAGAAGACGACCAAGTAAAGAGCTGTCTATCACAGGAAGAGTCCACAGCACCCAGTTTCCCACTGTGCTCCCTGTTAAAAGGGGCTGTGGAGCAGTTGGCCAGCACTTCTGTCTGCTCACAACTGAAGAATTCGCTCAGATTCAACTCCTGAATTAGTCTGTTAACAGTATACAATAACCAGCTGTGGCATTTATACACATGGCTATTACTAAAATAGAAGAAAAAATAGGGCATATACCAGGTATATTCTACTGAACCTCCCAGAAGACATAAAAATGATTTCACTGTGTGTGAATGAGTATATTCTGTTAAATAGGGCATCATGACAACAAATGAAAAAGTAATGTTTTATTATAAGTTTTCCCGTGTCAGGAGAACCTGAAACAACTACACTTTTAATTAATATGTCTCTCTTAAAGAATAGAATGGTTTTTAAATTTTCTCTCTGATTTACTTAGTTTTTTGTTTTGTTTTGTTTTCTCCTAGATCCTGAAGAATTTCTAAATATCCTGTTTCATGACATTTTAAGGGTTGAGCCATTGTTAAAAATAAGGTAGGTCTCAAGCTGTCTAGAAGCATTTCAGAAGTAGACCTTCTTTTTCACTGCCATTGCCCAGTAGCTAAATGTTGCTAGCATAGATGTGGGTTTCACTAGCTGCTGTCCTCTCTCTGACCTACACTTAACTTCCAGGGCACAAGTGAACCTGTTCTTTTAATTAGCCCTAGTGACAGATGTGCCCACAATTTAATTACTTATGTAATTGCATGTTAATATTTTTGAAAGTTCAGTTAGTGAACTTTTAAAAGGAATCTTATTCTAACTGAATTTAAAAAAAAAGAAAAAAAAAACAGTGAGAGCATTGTTTTTGGCTTCCCATAATTTATAGTTAGCCTTAAGTTAGCTCTTTCGTTCTCAGTTTAGATCTTCCTTCTCCCCATGTTGAAAGAATACCTGAGTTTACTGCGATACAGTTCTTAGTGAGATATTTGAAATGTCTGCGCTTCCCAGGTCACTTGAATGGTGGGTCCCTCTTGATTTCAGTCTTGGTTTTCTCTGATGAAAATCTTAGGAGTGTGCTGCCTACTCCTTAAGAACCCACGCTGATGAGTTCTCTTTCCTCTTGTGTCTAAGGAATGCAGTTTGAACCTGGGTTAAACTGATTGTGGGAGCAAGGAAAATATCACAGTTAAAGTTTGGTTCTCTTCAGAAATCTCTAACTAGTGAACTGGCATGATGCATAAGCATTGGGTGTACATACTTATTAGCAAGTCCAAGTTGGTAATCGCTTTCTATGTGCCTAGAAAATCCTAGAGAATTATCTACAAAGATTTAAGAAAAGAATTTATTATAGTCTAGCCATGTAAAAATTAATCATGGAAAATCAACAACATTTTTTTATTCCTTCAAGCATATAGAAAAAGGAATATTTTATGTTTTAGGAAAGAAATAAGCAATCATTGTTTTCAAAGATAGAGTTAAAAAAAGATTTACGCTGAGCTAAGGCAGATTTGATTAATTAGTGAGAAAGAGTAAATAATTAAATATGTTAATTTTTTGGTTTGTTTTATTCTTTTAATGATTTTTACATTCCAACTACAGTTTCCCCTCCTTCCTCTCTTCCTAGTCCTTCCCTCCCACCTCTCCCTCTCCCCCATCCTCTCCTCCTTCATTTCTATTCAGAAGAGGGCAGGCCTCCCATGGATATAAAGCAAACATGGAACATCAAGTTGCATATCAAGACTAGGCACTTCCCTTGTATTAAGGCTGGAAAAGGCAATCCAATGGAGTTCCCAAAACTGGCAGAAGAGTCAGAGACAGCCCCACTTCCGGGAGCACAGAGTAACCAACAGGGTGACTGGAATTGTGGCCCTGACTGTACCCGGAAGAGCAACTTTCTGAGCCTTCAGTCAACTGGCGCCTGGAAGATTGCTCACAAGAGACACAGACAGCACCAACTACACCAATCAGAGAAAAAGATGGGCAAATGAGGTAAGAACACACGGCACCAATAAAAAGTAGTGGACCTACAACAGCAAGACTTGAACAGCCAAATATAGATGAAGCAGAAGAAAATTACCTAAAAATAACTTTAGGAGAATGTTTGAGGCCCTTAAAGAAAAAACGAAAAATTCCCTCAAAGACATGGAGGAAAAGACAAATAAAAAAATTGGAAGAAATCAACAAATCCTTTAAAGAAAACCAAGAAAAATCAATCAAACATATGAAACTATTCAAGATTGAAAACTGAAATAGATGCAATAAAGAAAACAGAAACTGAGAGCATTATAGAAACAGAAATTATGAGAAAATGATCAGAAATCACAAATGCAAGCATAAACAGCACAATTCAAGAAATAGAAGAGATAATCTCAAGAATTGAATATACAATAGAGGAAATAGACTCATCAGTCAAAGAAAACATTAAATCTAATAAAAGATTAACAAAAAATATCCAGGAAATATGGCACACCATGAAAAGACCAAACCTAAGAATAATAGGTGTAGAAAAAGAAGACGTTCAATTCAAAAGCACAGAAAATATATCTAACAAAATCATAGAAGAAAATTTTCCCAACCTAAAGAAAGATATGCTTATGAAGGTACAAGAAGCTTATAGAACACCAAATAGACTGGATCAAAAAAAGTACCCTCATCACATAGTAATTAAAACATGAAACCTACAGAATAAAGAAAAATATTAAGAGTTGCAAAGGAAAAAGGCCAAGTAACATATAAAGGCAGACCTATCAGCGTTACACCTGACTTCTCAATGAAAACAATGAACGCGTTATGCAGACATTAAGAGACCATGGATGCCAGCCCACACTATAGTCAATCACCATAGAAGGACAAAACAAGATGTTGCTGCACATTTAGCTCTGAAAGTTACCATTACAGCACACAAATATATAGTTAAGTTGGAATAGTCCTTCCATTTGAAGTGGAAAACATGGGCACAAAGCGTGTTCTAACTGAATCCGTGTATCAGAAAGCACAGATGAGTGTCCACTGGCCGACTTTGGCTACACATCTCCCAGATAAGTGGGGAACTGCGGTACTTGACTAACTTGCTGTAAATGATCCCCTTTGACTTCCGGCTGTGGGCACTTTCAACTTCCTTGATCATTTTAAATCTGGGATCATTTAAAACTGAAACCGTGTTCTCTCTCAGGTCATTTTCACTGTTTTCTTCACACAATTGGTTGAAGTGTCTTCCAGAAAGACTCAGGAAAAATATATTTTTTTAGCTTGACTTTTCTGAAAGTCCGCGAATGGACAAAACTTTTATTTTTGAAGTTTTTTTTCCCCTTGGGGTGGTTAAATCATTGGATTACTATAAAATAGTAACCATTATTGAATAATATGAGATAATATATATGGTCTCTGCTTTCCATGCCTGGCACAGAGTTCTTGAAACGTTTTCAGTTTTACTTGGTAGCGCAGGTGTTAAGGGGACTCTTTTGTTCTAACTTATGGTCTTTGATTTTGGTTCCTGAAACACATTAGAATTTCCTAGGCAAGCTAGGCATGGCGGCACATGCTTTTATGCCCCGCAAATCCTTGTGTTGTCGGGTTCTTTCTGGAATAAACATTCAAAGCTGCTGAGAGTGTAAGAGAGAAGTCATTAGTGGACTGAAACCAGAACAGCTCCTGAAATGTTTGCTGAAAAAAGCCTTCGACAAAACGTGTTCTCATTCTCTAAAACCACAAGGTGGGGCTAGCAAGCAGGATTTTACGGGGACGTAAACAGCAGTCAGCAGGTTGCTAAGGGCAGCAGCCTGTCGTTCTTAGCTATTTTCTCACGTCGTTCTGTTTCAGGTACCAAGGGAAGCTATGCTTGGCAAATAGGCAAACGGTGCTTTACACAAATCACTAAATAAACCAATAAATCAGTACCAATAATTGGTCTTTTTTTTTTTAATCTTATTCTATTTCACTTGAAGTACAGGGTTCAGAAAGCTTCAGGGTTGTGGAATGGATCACATGGTGAGTAGGCGGGGTATTCATTCCCACTCCATGGGAACAGAAGATACCTGGCTCAGGATTCCCCACCAGGATCTTGCTCTGTAAAAAATGTGTTCTCTGGCTGTGGTGACACACGCCTTTAATCCCAGCACTTGGAAGGCAGAGGCAAGAGGATCTTTGCAAGTTCAAAGTCAACCTGGTCTACAAGAGCTAGTTCCAGGACAGGAACCAAAGCTACAGAGAAACCCTATCTCGAAAAACCAAAAAACGTTCTTATTTATTACTTTTTAGAATTTTATACAATATACTTTCATCAGATTCTTTTCCTTCCCCAACTCCTCCCAGATTCTCCCTATCTCCTTGTCCACTCAACTTCATGTTATCTCTCTTTCTCAAAAACAAAAACCCAAACCCCAAACAAAACAAGAGCACAAAATTACATGAAGTCTGATTTATGTCAGCCAAATACTCTTGAGCATGGGACCTGCCCTGAAGTATGATGTCCCACTCCCAGTAACTATCAATTTCAAATAGCTAGGCGTGGGACTTTGTCCTCTTCCTCTTCTCTATGTTGATATTTAGCCAAGACCTTGTTTTATGTAAACTTTTTCCTCCCTCCCTCCCTCCCTCCCTCCCTCCCTCCCTCCCTCCCTCTCTCCCTCCCTCCCTTTTTTTTTTTACTTCTAAAACAGGGTCTCACTATGCAGCCTTGGCCAGCCTGGAACCCAGTTTTTAGGCAAGACTGGTCCTGAACTCACAGAGATCTTCTTGTCTTTGTCTCCAAGTGCTGAGATTAAAGGTGCATATGACCTCACCCAGGCCTATGTAACTGTTTATATGTAGTCACAGAACCAATTTGTCCAAAATAAAATTCTCTATTACATAATCGAAAATATAAGAAACATAAAAAGACTGATAAAATTATAATTCAAAATAAGAATGTAATGTATCTCTTACTGATATATTACATATTTCTAAATATTTTTACTAAGTATTCTGAATTAATAAACTTGACTCTAGGGTGTGTGGTATAGCATCTTCCTTCAAGATTAAAACCTTTCATATTGGAAGGAAACTTGTTAAGACACAAGATATCAGAAAGGAGATAAAACAACAAGATGTTCTAAGGGAAGGAAGAACTGTTCACCATGCAGGGGGGCTTCTTAAGCTTAGGCAGGAAGTCCCTGAAACTGAGCAGACATACTATGCCACTCCTCTCCAAGCATAAATAAATTGCAAGGACTGATTTATAACTTTTTAAAAAGTTTTAGGTCTTTGCTTTAAATTCTTACTTTATAGAAGCCTTTATGGTTTTTTTTTTTATTTTATTGATGCCACCAAGAGTGTTAGTCACAGTATTCATTGGATTTGTGGTGTATTTATTGGATGAGCTTCTTGTGTTCTTTCCCTGTAACTCACCTAGCTTTTTATGTACAGTATGACAGCTCAGTATAGATCTGGTGGTTATGCATTTGAAATCACTAATGGAGCTTGAAGAAAAGATTTCTTCTCCCAATGCCTTCCATGATGAGTGGCGCTATTAGGAGGTGGGGCTTTCTTTCTTTCTTTCTTTTTTTTTTTTTTTTTGGTTTTTCAAGACAGGGTTTCTCTGTGGCTTTGGAGCCTGTCCTGGAACTAGCTCTGTAGACCAGGCTGGCCTCGAACTCACAGAGATCCTCCTGCCTCTGCCTCCCTAGTGCTGGGATTAGAGGTGTGTGCCACGAGGTGGGGCTTTCTTTGTTGGAGTAGGTATGGCTTTGCTGGAAGAAGTGTTCCACTGTGGAGGTGGGCTTTGAGGTCTCCTATGCTCAAGGTACGCCCAGTGTGACACACAATTGCTTGTGTGGCCTGTGGATCAAGACATAGAACTCTCAATGCCTTCTCTAGCACAGTGTCTGCCCGCATGCTGCCATGTTACTCACCATGCCTATAACTGTAAGTCAACCCCAATGAAACCAATGAAATGTTTTTCTTTATAAGAGTTTCTGTGGTCACGGTGTTTCTTCACAGCAATAGAAACCTCAACGAAGACACCTATCAATGATTTGTGGGGCATTTGTACTCTGGAGGACTCAGGGCTGTAATTTAGAGCTTTGGACTTGCTGAGGTGACTTCTTACAATCTTTTGAATACTCCATCAAGGAAGCTCCCAGCATGTGTGTTTTATCCTTTGAAGTTGCTCACTTCATTTGGAAAGGCATGCTTGGGCTTCCTGGTTACTCTGAGGTAGTTCACCCCAATGTTTTCTTCTGCCCTTTTCCTGGTTAACCATAACGTTTGACACTTAAATGCAGCAAAATAAAACATTTAGGAGAAATTAAATTCTGTAGTTATATACCCTGATTCTTTGTCAGCTAATTGTATGATTCTGGGCATTTTTTTTGTCTTATTGTGTCTTACTGCCTTAACTGTAAAAGAAAGTATAATAATACAAACTTATAAGGTCATTTAAGTAACTATAAAATATAGTAATACATGCAAAATACTGGGAAGAGGAAAGGAAAACAAGGAGAGGTTGTTTTAAAGAGTAGCTGTAGAGTGAGTGGTTTCCTTTTCTGTTTCAGACTTTTTGCACCCACCCACACTCTGGCTTGCTCCCGTTCTAAAGCGTTTGTAAAACATTTGCCTTTTGGTTGAGAAGTAAGTTTGAACATTTCCCTCTAGTCTGTTTGGACTGACAACCTCCAGCCCTGTTGCTAAGCAGCATTGTGTGTGCTCAAAAGAGAGCAGGTGATTCTCAAATGGCTCTGCTTCTTTTAGGATCTCAAGTCTCTTCTCTTACTCCTCTGATCCCTCTCTTGGGCATCTTCTCAGCAACCTAGTTTGCTTTCTTGCTAATATATATATACAAACCATGACTAACAGATCTCATTTAGTAGAATTGTTTTATCTGACTACTCAAAAAAGGGGTTTTAAGAAAAATGTCCTTATTCAGTATTCTCATAACATTCCTTGATGCTAAAAACTTCAGCAAGATTTTCAATTTCTTGTTTTAGAAGCATAGCTTAATCAATTTTGCTTATTTGTATTTTCTAACTTTCTATAATACATATAGATGGCTTTTATAAATGCTGTTTAAAAGAATAGAAAACTGGATTGTAATTTTTGTCTTCTATAAAAAGTTATGTAATTTAAAATTTTTTAGTCTGAATGCAGAAAATAACAAAATTGAATTTTCAGTAAGCCCTCTCTTTTTTATTCATTTTATTTTTTTAATATACTAATCCCAGTTCTTCCTCCCTTTCCTCTCCTGCTTCCTCCACCTTCCCTTCATCCCACCCCCATCTGTTCCTCAGAGAGGGAAGTCAACAAATTCTTTCACATCACCACATTGAAGCAGGACCAACACCCTCCTCCAGTGTCTAGCCTGAGCAAGTTAACTCTTCATAGGAAATGGGCTCCAAAAGCCAGATTACTGATTAGGAATAGCTCCTGTTCCCACTGTCAGTGGTCCCACAAACTGCCCAAGGCACTCACTGTCACCTGCATTCAGAGGGCATAAATGGGTCAGATGCAGGTTCCCCAGCTGTCAGTCCAGAGTCAATGAGCTCTCACTACTTTGGGTCAGCTACTTCTGTGGGTGTCCCCATCACGGTCTTGACTCCTTTGCTCATATTATCACTCCTCCCTCTCTTCAACTGGACTCCAGAAGCTCTGTCCAGTGGCTAGTTGTGAATCTCTGCATCTGATTTCATCAGTTATTGTATGAAGGTTTCAGGAGATCATGTCTATTTCCCCTTTCTAGGTTAATCCATGTATTTCTCTCTTAGGAACTTGTAGACTTCTCTGGAATTGTAGACTATAGGCTGGTTACCCTTTATTTTATGCCTAATATCCAGTTAGGAGTGAATACATACCATATTTGTCTTTCTAGATCTGGGTTACCTCACTCAGGATGCCTTTTTCTAGTTCCATCCATATGCCTGCAAATTTCAAGATGTTATTTACCAATGAGTAGTACTCCACTGTGTAAATGTACCACATTTTATTTATTCATTCTTCAGTTTAGGGGCATCTAGGTTGTTTTCAGTTTCTGGCTATTATGAATAATGTTGCCAAGAACTCATTTGAATAAATGCCCTTGTGGGATAAGTATGTGCCCAAGAGTGGTAATGCTGGGTCTTGAGGTAAATTGATTCCCAATTTTCTGAGAAACCACAATTTCAAAATGGTTGTACAAGTTTGCATTCCCACCAGCAATAAAAGAGTGTTCCTTTTTCTCTACATCCTCTCCAGAATAAGCTGTAATCAGTGCTTTTGATCCTAGCCATTCTGACAGATGTAAGATGGTATATCTCAGAGTCATTTGATTTGCATTACCTTGATGGATAAGAATGTTGAAAAAAACCCTTAAATATCTTTCAGCCATTTGAGTTTCTTTTGTTGAGAATTCTGTTTAGTTCTGTACCAAAGTTTTTAATTGGATTGTTTGATATTTTGGTGTCTTTCCTGAGTTCTTTGCATATTTTGGAGATAAGTTATTTGTCTGATGTGGGGTTGGTGAAGATCTTTTCCCATTCTGAAGGCTGCTGTTTTTGTCTTGTTGATTGTGCCCTTTGCCTTACAGAAGCTTCTTAGTTTCAGGAGGTCTCATTTATTAATTGTTGCTCTTACTGTCTGTGCTACTGGTGCTATATGTAGGAAGTGGTCTCCTGTGCACACACATTAAAGGCTACTTTTTCTTAGAGGTTCAGTGTGGTTGGATTTATGTTGAGGTCTTTGATTCAGTTGGACTTGAGTTTTATGCATGGCGATAGATATGGATCTCTTTGCTTTCTTCTACAGGTTGATATCCAGTTATGTCAGCACCATTAGTTGATGCCTTCTTTTTTCCATTGCATAGTTTTAGCTTCTTTGTCAAAAATCATGTGTTCATAGGTGTGTGGATTAATATCAGGGTTTTGATTTGATTCCATTGTTCCACCTGTCTGTTTATATGCCAATACCAAACTGTTTTCATTACTGTAGCTCTATAATAGAGCTTTATGTCAGGGATGGTAATGCCTCAAGAATTTTCTTTATTATATTTATTTTATGATGTTTGTGGCTATTGTGAAGAGTGATGTTATTTTGATTTCTTTCTCAGCCTTATTTATTATTTGTATATAGGAGGGCTACTGATTTTTTGAGTTAATCTTGTATATCACCACATTACTGAAGGTGTTTATCAGCAGTAGGAGTTCTCTGGTACAATATTTGGGTCACTTATGTACACTATTATATCATCTGCACATAGTAAAAGTTTGACTTTCTTCCCTTCTGCTTTATATTCCCTTGATCTCCTTTTGTTGACTTATTACTCTAGCTAGGACTTTGAGTACTGTATTGCATAGATATGGAATGAATGGATTTCCTTGTATTGTTCCTGATTTTAGTGGAATCATAAGCCTTCTCCTTGCTTCTGTCTCTGTCTGTCTTTCTGTCTGCCTTTCTGTCTGCTTCTATCTCTGTCTCTCTGCCTCTGTTTCTGTCACTCTCTGTGTGTCTCTTTCTAGCAGAATCTCACCTGTATTGCCCAGGCTTAACTTGAACTCACTATGTGATTCAGATTGTTATTAACTCACAATTATATTCTTCCCTTGACTTCTGAATTCTAGGATTGCAGGTGTGTACCACCATGTTTTTTTTTTTTTTTTTTTTAAATTTGGGGTCCAGATCAACATAACTGAGAAGTTGAGGGTTTGATTCTGCATCCAATTCATACTTACAACTTTTAAAAGCAGTAGCATTTTTTGTTTAAGTCATAAGCCTTTTGGCTTGGAAAATTCTTTCTTTGTGAGACAAGAACCCACAGTAGAAGTTCTGTGCGACTATGAGCTCCTGGCATCCTAACCCCCAAGTTAAGTTCACCTGAGTCTACAAAGCCTTCACTGCACTCAAGAGTCCACTCTTTCCAGTTTTAACAGTATGTGTGGACTTTTTATAAATTTATTATGCTCTTAGGTTCCTGGTACCATGTTTCAGCGGTGGAAAGGGCAGCATGAGCAGTCTCAGGAATGCTGTCAAGGCTGACGGTTGTTCCGTTGTTTTAAGGATACTATCCTATTTCCTTTATCCATGCTAATATCCTAACCCGAAAAAGGAGTTTGACCTTACCCTCGTCTTCGTTGTCAAACAGGTTTTAAATTCTTTTCCCTGTGCGGCTGAGAATTTTTCTAATCTCTTTATTGTGTTTCTTTCCGATGATAAGTTTTTCTTTTCACATTTTGTCATGAGCAGCCTTGGAAGCCAGTTATTCCTCTTGTCACTTCTCTCCCTTAACTGTCTTGCTGGTTCTAAAGCATGACGGTAGCATGAGTGGGAACATGAGTGGGAACATGAGTGGGAACACGAGTGTGAACATGAACGACAGCAAGGGCTTCTGTCCTTCTTTCCAGGTAAACTAAGTATAAAGAGAACAAAGGTGAACGCTTTGCTCTTTACCCCTGCCCCTGTGACCTAGTTTTTTTTTTTTTTAAATGAAAGTTGGAATGTGGAAATCCTACCACAGTCCACCTAATTTTTTTCCAGGTAACTTATTATTCCTTTAAAGCATTTTTATTTTTGGTGCTGGAGAGATGGCTCAATTATTAAAATGTTTGCAGTGTAAGTATGAGTTTGGATACTGTGGTGGTTTGACTAGAAACACCTCCCATAGACTCATGTGTTTGAATGTTGGCCCACAGGAAGTGGGACTATTAGTAGGTGGTAGCCTTGTTGGGAGAAGTAGGGCAGGTTTTAAGGTCTCGTATGCTCAGGCTCTCATATGGCCAATGTGGTTCCTGTCTGTGGATCCTGAGGCAGACCTCTCGGCTCCTTCTCCAGTACCATAACTGCCTGCCTGCCATCATTGCTTCTCTCCATGATGATAATGGACTAAACTGTTGTAGAATATTACTTTAAGGTATATTATTTTGTTTAGACTCTGGAATATTTGTTTAATGATGCAAAGATGCACTTGATTAAATAAAGTTCACCTGCAACTGAGGGCCTGAGGCAGCAACTAGCTGACAGGAAATGATAGAGAGGAGCCAGGCAGAGGAGGGTGTTTACGGAGGGGTGAGGAGAAGCATGAGGGCCTTTAGAGAAACATTGAGAAGAAGAAGAGGTGGACTACTTGTGATTCAGGCTCTCTGAGGAGCAGAATTCCACCTCAAACCTTTAGTCTTGAGTTCTTTAGTTAAGTTCCCTTCATAACTTTGAAAGAGTCTGTGCCTGACTTTTTCCTTCCTTTGTCCCTTGGTGGTGGTGGGGTTTTCAAGTGCTGCTGATAGTGGCAGATCTGTAGTTGTGCATTCTGACAGCTGTGGGTTAAAAGGCAGCAACAAATTTAAAAAGAGGACAACACAGAACCTCTAAAGCTGTAATCCAGCTCCAGTGAAATGTTTTCCTTTATAAAATTTGCTGTGGTCATTGAGTTTCTCCTCAGCAATAGAAACTCTAACTAAGACAGAGACAGAAGTCTTTAAATCCATAGGAAAGACTGGGTAGATATGGAAGTCCACCTGGAAATCCAGCAACAGAAAAGGATTTCTAGAACAGGTAGGCTTAACAGACTAGCCATATTGAGGAGCACTGGATTTGACTGAGAGACCTTGATTCAATAAATAAGGTAGGAGAGTGATCAAAGATGATTTCTGACAATTATTTTAGACCTCCACACATACACAAACCCATGTGTGTATGCAGCTACACATGTGTACCAGAATATGCAAAATACATACACACATGCATACCCCCATATCCATACATGAAAAAAAGAACATTTTTTTTTACTCCCTTTCTTTCTGCCCTGGGCATCGTTGGGCATCCGGTTGAGCCAGTTTCTCCTTGGCCGGCTAGTCTTATCATCACAGTCCTGGTTCAACTTTCGTATTTCAAAATCTACAGTAGATTATGATTGTGGGCTTTTCAGAATGAATTGATTACTAGTGGTTTTAATTTATTTGTGCCTTTCTCTCATCTTCAACTTCCACATAGAAATAATATTTTTCCAGCTACGTAGAAAAGCTATTCAAAAGAAAAAGTGATCATCAGCTTGCCCTGAAAGAGTTCCAGTTACCTTCATTTAAACATCTGAACTAATACTCGGTTTACATCTTAACATAGAAAATTCACAGTCCTCCCACTTTTGGAGACATTATATCACAGTGTTGGGAGGTGACAACTCTCCAGAGAGTACAAGACGGAGGTTACCCAGGCTTGCTACGATTTATGTGAAGTGTGATCTCTGCTCCATCTGAGGGTTCTTCACAGTCCAGAATGTTGAGAGATGAAGAACTTGCTCCGAATGCAGGACGAGTCTGTGGGCTATGACCGAACAATCACCTACCCCAAGAGGGGCTCTGGATATATTGAGAAGCCAGTTGGTATTAATTAATATGACTGTTTTCTTGTCAGCTTTTGACACTTCATAAAATTATTCATTAGCTTCCCCTCAATTCTCTTTCCAGTGTTTGCACTAACTTAACTTGGAATTGTGATAATTGTTGCCACATTTTCATTGTAGTTGAATCTTAATCATGAAACCCATGGACTTATAAAGTTCAAAGACTATTTACCTGTGTTGGACAGTGTTTACTATGCCTCTCAGGTACAGCAGATACTGATTACCCAGAATTCTCGTTTTACCTGTTCCTTTTAAACCTGGAAGCATGAACTTATCTTGTGGTAGGATGTCCAGCCTTAAGATGGATGGAGCCTTGAGGATACCAGCTGTGGTTAAAGTTTCTCTACTCAGAAATTAGCGTTTCACCCTCTTCCATGCTACTTAGCTGTTGTTTATGTTTCTTTTTAGATTTCACTATTTTTTGGTGCTGAGGATTAAACTTCAATTTTAATTATACAAAGAAGTGATGGACTTAACATTTTAATTTTCACTGTGCTCAGACCATCTTACAAGGAAAACCCCCAAGTACCGTGTTGAAACATTAACAGGTTTATTGAGTTGTTCTGTGTCTACATGGAGAGGATTGTCTGCCAAAGCAGTATTGCAATGGGATGCCATTTTTCTAAGTTTGTATCCGGCACAGAGGAGGGCTTCATTCTTTTAGATAAAGGAATGCTAGAACAGAGAGTAGTGAATCGTGAGAAGGTAGGAGTTTGTAAACAAATCTTTGTATGTTAGAATGGAGAAACATAGATTGTCTTTTATAATTAAACTAGGCACTTACTTAACATGCAGGTGAAGCTTGTGGTCCTATTAAGAGCACTGTTAGAAACCTGACTACCCACATACAAGACAGCTACAAATAGGTCTCATTAAAATTTTATAGAGCCCCAGCAGGCGGGCTAGAAAGAAGGGAGTAGAAGCATACGTGTGCCCGAGAGCACAGAGGTGAGAGCAGACCTGAGATATGACACTGGAGGCTCCATTCACCTCACTGAATTATGAAGAAGGCAATGGGTTTTGGGCATGTGATGGTTTGGATTTTGAATGTTTCATAGAGGTCCATGTATTAAAGTTTTGGTCAGCAGAGAGGTACCACAGGGAGATGGTAGAACCTTTAATAGGTGTAGCCTAGGGGAATAACTTTGTTTTTTAAGATGTGGCTTGAAGGGAACTGTGCACTGCAATGCCTCTTCCCTCTTTTGTCCTTGACCATGAAGTAAGTGGGTTTGCTTCGCCATGTTCTCCTGCCCTGATACCCCAGCTCACAAGCACTGGCGCCAAGCAATCACGGTCCTGAACCCCTAAAATGATGAGTTAATAAACCTTCTTTTATCAGTTGATTGCCATCATATAATAAAACTGATTGCTTTATTATAGGCATAGAATGTTTTTTTTATTTTTTTATTTATTTATTTTTTTTTAGGCATAGAATGTTGATTAACAAGCCGAATTCAGAGAAGCAGCTTATATAAGGTCAGCCAGCCTTTATGGTACTTGGCTATTTTCTCCATCACGGTTGTAGGTCTATTCTCCAAAGTCAAGTTGCTAATTCAGAGACATCTCTGAATTCTGGTGTCTTAGTTAGGGTTTCTATTGCTGTGAAGAGACATGGCTACGGGAACTCTTGAAAGGAAAACATTTAATTGGGGTGGTTGGTTTACAATTCAGAGGTTCAGTCTATTATCACAGTGGGGAGCATGGCAGACAGATGTGGTACTGGCTACATGGTGATCAGAAGGCAACAGAAAGTTGACTGAGATTCTGGGCAATATCGTGAGCATAGGAAGCCTCAAAGACCACCCCTCTCAGTGACACTCTTCCTCTAACAAGGCCATACCCTTTCCTACAAAGCCATGGCTCCTGGTAGTGCCACTCTCTATAAGATTATGGGGGCCAATTACATTCAAACCACCATACGGGGGATGGAGGAACTCACAAGGCATATATAAGATGATTGGATATGAATGTTCAGATAGAAAAACACCCGTGGAGAGTCAGTCTCCACCCACACTCTTGCTAGCCTCTGGCTTCCCTTATTCTAAATGGTTTGTCCATCCATTACAAACTGTATTAGTTGTTAAAAGTTTTCCAGTCTCATTTTAGTTGTTTAAATATGCAACGCTGTATTGTTTTGGTAATATTTTCTTTCTCTCAAGGTAGATATAGTAGACACTGAAAATTGAAACAAGTCTGTGAATAGAAGTGAGAAGACCTGGGACAGTGAATCAGGTGGCAGAATATCTGGAAGCTTCATGAAGACACAGATGGCTGATAAAAATGGTTGTGACAGGGAGTTTCTGCCAGACATCCCATGACATTTATTACTAAATAAATGTAAACTTCTGAAAACATACTGTGCATGTAAAATCATGTAAAATATTCTTATTTCAGCAATGCCTAATCTTTCCTTCCTGCTTATAAATAATTTAAACTTTCACTTTTGCTCTTAAATGGTTTTATCTTTTATAAATATTGGCAGGGATCACTAGGGAAAATGGAAGGTATGAAGTTGCTCCTGGTTCTCAGATAAGTTCATTTGAACTTTTTTTAAAAGTCAGTAATAACAATAAAGGAGAGCTAAGAAGTATAAATTTAATATTAAAGGCTGGAATACAATGAAAAGATACTATGTCACAGGTGTGGTCCAAATAAAAAAGCATTAAAGTTGAGCCAGTTACTAAACTTAGTGCTAAAGCACAGCAATTGCTTTTATACTATAGGAAGCAACCATAATGAGAAAATGACTATCTTCAGACTGTAGGCAACTTTGCAGGTGGAAGCAGGGATTTTATGGAATATTAAAACTATTTTAGTTCTAGATGTCTCAGCTATAGAACCTTGTAATTGAATATAGGCTGTTAACTTTTGCATACGCAACCTAATATTTACAGTTTCATATATTTTTAAATGATGTCAGATTTTATCTATGAACCACAAAAAGTACAAGGAAGGTATAAATGCATTAGCACTGTGGTAGTTTGAATGAAAATGGCCCCATAGGCCCATAGGGAGTGGCACTATTAAGAGGCATAGCCTTGATGGAGTAGGTGTGGCCTTGTTAGAGGAACTGTATCGTTGAGTGTGGGCTTTGAGGTTTCAGAAGCTCAAGCCAGGCTTAGTGGCTCACTTTTCCTACTGCCTGCTGACCAAGATGTAGAACTCTCAGCTACTTCTCCAGCACCATGTCTGCCTGCATGTTTCTATGCTTCCTGCCATGATGATAATGGACTAAACCTCTGAACTGTAAGCCAACCTGTTTTAGTTTGGGTTTTATTGCTATAAAGAGACACCATGACCACAGAAACTTTTTAAAAAATTTTATTTACCAGATGAAGGTTCTATGGTGATATGAAAGATATTCGTCAGTAATGCTATAGGATAGGGTCAGTTCAGGTTCCCTATCCTCAGCTTCCCAAGGGACTAACTGGGGACATCGCCTTGGGCTCCTGGGAGCCACTCTAGGTTCAAGTCTCTTGCCAACACTAAGGTGGCTCTTTTAACTAAGATATGTGCTTCCCTGCTCCCCTATCC
>NW_026068094.1:2856262-2858116 GCF_014885135.2 Alexandromys fortis | reverse complement strand
TGGACTTTCCACAGGGCAGGGAACCATGACTGCTCTTTGGATAGGAGAGGGAGGGGGAGAGGAGTGGGGGGAGGGGGAGAAGAGTGGGGGGAGGGGGAGGGAAATGGGAGGCTGGGAGGAGGCGGAAACTCTTTTTTCTTATTCTCAATAAAAAAATGTGAACTCAAAAAAAATTTTATTTATTCTATGTGTCTATTATATCATGCATCTTTTTATAGTATCATTTATTCATTTATTTATTTTTAAAACAATCTCGTCACATTTTACATATCTACCCCAGTTCCTACTCCCTCCCCTAAACCTGACCCCTTCACCTTCTCCCACCTCACCCACCAATCCATTCCTCAGAGAGTGTAAGGCTACTTTCCACTTTCTCTTCTATGAGGTTCAGTGTGGTTGAATTTATGTTGAGGTCTTTGGTCCATTTGGATTTGAGCTTTGTGCCTGGGGATAGATCTGGAACTATTTACATTCTTCTACATGTTGACACCCAGTTATGCCAGCACCATTAGCTGCTTTCTTTGTTCCATTGTATAATTTTAGCGTCTTTGTCAAAATCAGGTGTTCATAGGTATAGGGATTGGTATCAGGGTCTTCAACTCAATTCCATTGGTCCAACTGTTTATATACCAAGCTAATTTCATTGATATAGCTATATGGTAGAGCTTGAAGTCAGGGATAGTGATGCCTCTGAAAGTTTCTTTCTGGTACAGGATTGTTTTTTGACTGTCCTTGGTTTTCTGGTTTTTGTATATGAAGTTGAGTATTGTTCTTTTGAGGTCTGTTAAGAATTGTGTTTAGTCTTGTTCTGAGATTCCTGGAGGCACGATCACCATTTCAGACTGAGAAAAAAATTATGACATCAACATCCAAAGGCATTCTTCATCCATTTCTATTCGTCCGTATCATCCTGGCCTGCTCCATGGTGTGTCTGCTTATTTACATCAAGCAGCTGGGTCTTCAGTCCAATGGAGTCTGCCAGTTCTGTCCTGAAAATGAAAAATTTCTACTCCACAAAATCTGATTATTTCAACGAAACCACTATTCTGGTTTGGGTGTGGCCGTTTGGGCAGACCTTTGACCTTACATCGTGCCAAGCGATGTTCAACATCCACGGATGCCATCTCACGACAGACCACTCACTGTACAACAAATCCCACGCGGTCCTGATACACCACAGAGACATCAGCTGGGATCTGACCAATTTACCTCAGCAGGCGAGGCCACCCTTTCAGAAATGGATTTGGATGAACTTAGAGTCACCCACTCACACTCCCCAGAAGAGTGGGATTGAGCACTTGTTCAACCTGACACTAACTTACCGCCGTGATTCCGATATCCAAGTGCCTTATGGCTTCTTGACGGTGAGCACAAATCCCTTTGTGTTTGAAGTGCCAAATAAAGAGAAGCTAGTGTGCTGGGTTGTGAGTAACTGGAACCCTGAGTATGCCAGGGTCAAGTATTATAACAAGCTCAGCAAGAGTATTGAAATCCACACCTATGGGCAAGCATTTGGAGAATACGTGAATGACAAAAACTTGATTCCCACTATGTTGAAATAAAGAGCGGCGGCGGGGCTGCGTCCCCAACACCCCGGCTGCTTGGCTAGCTCACGCCCGAAATAACAACACACAAACTGTATTCATTTAAAGAACTGCTTGGCCCATGAACTCTAACCCTTACAGGCTAATTCTTGCACCTGGACTAGCCCATTTCTAATGATGTGTGTAAGCACCCCAAGGTGCGCTTACCGGGAAGATTCTAGCCTACATCCATCTTCATCGCGTGTGCCTTAGAGAGCAGAGCTATCGCGTCTACCCGGGAGAGCTGAGCATGGCGTCTCTGCTCCAGCAG
>NW_026068094.1:2848279-2850562 GCF_014885135.2 Alexandromys fortis | reverse complement strand
GCTTGGCTAGCTCACGCCCGAAATAACAACACACAAACTGTATTCATTTAAAGAACTGCTTGGCCCATGAACTCTAACCCTTACAGGCTAATTCTTGCACCTGGACTAGCCCATTTCTAATGATGTGTGTAAGCACCCCAAAGTGCGCTTACCGGGAAGATTCTAGCCTACATCCATCTTCATCGCGTGTGCCTTAGAGAGCAGAGCTATCGCGTCTACCCGGGAGAGCTGAGCATGGCGTCTCTGCTCCAGCAGAGCTGATGGGTCTCTCCCGGAGAAGAGCAGAGTCTGACCTCACTTCCTCTTCCGCCCAGAATTCTATTCTGTTTACTCCTCCCATCTATGTTCCAAGCCATGAGGCCAAGCAGCTGGTTTATTATAACTTAACCAATGAAATCAACAGATTGATATATGACACTCCCACATCACCACTATATCTACTTGTAAATTTTATCTTTCTTTTGAAAATTCCATTCACAAAGATTACATCACAGAAAAGCTTTACAATGCGTTTTTGGCCGGCTCAGTACCCATTGTCCTGGGACCTTCTAGGGAAAACTATGAGAATTACATTCCAGCCGATTCATTCATTCATGTGGAAGATTATAACTCTCCCAGTGAGCTGGCAAAATATCTAAAGGAAGTTGACAAAAACAACAAGTTGTACCTTAGTTACTTTAACTGGAGGAAGGATTTCACTGTCAACCTCCCACGATTCTGGGAATCACATGCATGCCTGGCTTGTGATCATGTAAAAAGGCATCAAGAATATAAGTCTGTTGGTAATTTAGAGAAATGGTTTTGGAATTAAAGTTTTCATAATTTTCACATTTAGTGAACTATATGAATGTGACATCATTCAAGTTCTGACGATAAGAAGAGAAACACTTTGCTTTTATGTCACAAATTATTTTTTCCACCCTCCATTGAGTAACATGTATATTTTGATGGAAATTTTTAAGAGCTCAGAATAAGCTATCACTCCCTTTGGTTTTAAATTATCCTGTATATATGTGATAATGAGCACTGGAAATAATTTATTCTTCCTTCTCACTTGTAAACATTCTTTTGCACATTTTCTAGTTGCCTGTAAAGTAAGGTTATGATTCAATTGTTTCTACACCAACCCGATCTATAATCTGTTTGGGAAATGGAAATGCATACCCTAAAATTTGAAAGATTTTTACCAAGGATTATAATGTCTAGATTCTAGCTTGCATAATGTTAACAAAGAAGGATTAGTGTATCACTTAATTCTTATCCTCTTCTACTTCAGAGTTGATCACTGTGTATAACTGATGTTTTTTTTACCTGTTTACCACATTTGTGAAGATGTACTTATTCATGTAGTAATTATGAAAGATATGAAGCAGAAATGTTATTAGACTTTACATTCATTTTCATTAAGTTGTTTTGCAAATGCAGACTCTCAATTTCTTAAAATATCCAAGAATCTTGAGACATAGAATTTATGTGATATTTTTAATGCCTAAAAACAGCTAGGAGAAGCTTTGATTGTCCCCTTTCAAATCCTTAACATTGCCATTTTTGCAAAAATAAACAATTTCATCATAAAACAAGTAAAATAGTATCTGCAATACAGAGAAAATACATAAATTATTCCATTTACATATTTTTAATTACTTTGTCCATTTGAAATAGTTTCCAAAGCATCAATATTTACAAGTTTTATTTTTCCATATTTTGAAATAAATGCATATAAAACTTGAAAGGTCTATCCTTTCATTTAAAAAAAACCTAAACAAAATTATTACAATTGGTATATATTGTAAAGTGGGAACTTTCAAGGAACAGACAGTGCTAAGATCTCAAAATATTTTTATTAAATAAATTAACATCATTGAAAAATCATGGGTAATTTTTATTGGTTTCAATAAAGGAACAGTTCTAGTCTATGGCTATTAATTAAAAAAATTGTGCTCAGATTTTGGTGGGGTATTGCATTGAATCTATAGATTGCTTTTGGTAAGATTACAGTTTTCATTATGTTGAACCTACCTATCCAAGAATGTGGGAGATTTTTCCATTTTATGGTATCTTCTTCAGTTTGATTTTTCAAAGACTTACAGCCCTTGTTGTACAGGTCTTTCACTTCCTTGGTTAGCATTACCCCAAGATATTTTATGTTATTTGTAGCTATTGTAAAGTGTGCTGTTTCTCTGATTTCTTTTTTCTTTCTTTCTTTCTTTCTTTCTTTCTTTCTTTCTTTCTTTCTTTCTCTCTCTCTCTCTCTCTCTCTCTCTCTCTCTCTCTCTCTCTCTC